>NC_135869.1:4291461-4393961 GCF_031162955.1 Sander vitreus | reverse complement strand
CCTGGATGTAATGAGTCTCAGTGCAGAGTTGAATGCTTGGTAATTGCTGAACAGGGGAAATGGTTTGTCACCATAGCTTCCTTTCGTTTCTTAACTTCCTCCGTGCGAGTGTGTGTGTGTGTGTGTGTGTGTATATCTTTTCCTTGAGTGTGTCAGAGTCTTGTCCCCAAACTCTAGACCCCCCCGACCTAATTGTCTGCACGCTGCAGGGAATTGGACCCGCGAGGTGACCCCTAAATGATGACGATAAACAAGAAAAGAGAGAGAGAGCAAAAAAAAAAAAAAGAAAAGAAATCTACAGATTGTTTAGTAGATCAGTCCGTTAGATGTCTGAGTCTAGTTGCAGGTGGCGGGGGGCAGATATCATCTTGGATAAGGAGGAAGAGGAAGGAAGATGTGTGGGAGTGTGGAAGGAAACATGGGAAGAAAAAAGAAAGAGACAAATCCTATTTGTCAGTGTAATAACTTGACTAAGAACTGGGAGACAAGACTAAAGGCTTATATACGCTCCATCAGACTGTTCTCATGAACCATATATATATATATATATATATATATATATATATATATATATATATATATATATATATATATATATATATATATGCATGCTAGAAATAGGACCGACGCCTATTTTTCAGGTGACACGCAAGCATGTTGGAAGCGTTTCCAGGCTAAATAGAATAGGAAAATATGTTTATATGTCATTTTGACACAAATACATTTAATAAATGACATGTTTTTGTTTGAAATGCAGATATACTGTAAATGTAATTAAAAAAAAAAGATTTTCAAATATTGCACCTGTCAACACAGAACGAAATATCCTGTAGCCTATTTCGCCGTCAATACTGCCGACGTTGTCTTTGCTGTAATCAGATCAGTATATATTTATGTTTAACATGGTATTTCATTTCATCAATGGGAAACATACATGTGTACAGACAAGGCTAGCAGCAGCAGCGTTTCTGGTGTGCAAAGACATAGAAAACGCCACGCAGCCGCCACGCAACTGACACGCAACAGAAACGCCACGCTCACGCCACGCTCACGCCACGCTCACGCCACGCAGCCAGCGTGCAGGAGCCCTAATGCACTGCAATTGTGTTCCACACATGTATTTATTGCTGTATGTACCTTATTGAAAAACTCAGGGAAACACGCGTTTGTGTCCCGGGAGTACTACTAACCACGATTTTTTTCTTCTTCTAATCTTAACTAATTGTTTTGGTGTCTGAACTTAACTGTAGTTGCCGCATGATGGTGACTTTTTGTCGGCTAAACTTAACCCTAAAGTGTGTAATATCATAGATGTAATATCTGTGTCCCCTTTTATATGGCTTTTTAGATAGTCAAACCTGATTTTTTTAAGGAGGTTGTAAAGTGTGTTCCCACATCAGTGTTCCCCCTTGTGACCGTGCCCCCTCGTTGCGCCTATCCCGGGCGCTGCATTTTAACCCCAACCTAACCCCTAACCCTAAATTAACATGTAAAGACCTCTATACTTAACTGCCATGTCACGTGTTATCACTTGACCTGCCAGCGGCAGGCGCCCTGCTACGCCCTGTAACGCCCTGCAGTGCCCTACTACGCAATGAACTGCTACAACTACTATTTCTAGTCATAGTTCGATTATCTTTATTGTGACTATTATTATAATTATTATTATATTGCCACATCACACCCCCAACTGGCACCGTCAGACAACCGCCCACCAAGAGCCTGGGTCTGTCTGAGGTTTCTCCCTAAAAGGAAGTTTTTCATCTTGGGGGAATTACTGGAATTGTTTGGTCTTTGTAAATTATAGTGTAGTATAGACCTACTCTATCTGTAAAGTGTCTTGAGATAAATGTTGTTATGATGTTACTATAAATAAAATTGAATTGACTTGAATTGAACCATCACTGCCCACATACGTCCATGCGTCATCTTTATGTTGGCATGGATGTTAAGCAATACATGCATGTTAGGGAGCTCGAACAGATCCACTTTTCCTTCGCCAACGTCCAGCTCACATTTCATTCTCATCCCATCTCTTCCCAGCTGCTCCGTACCAGGGCAAAGTATTATCATCAAAATGTTTACAATTTCTGACCAACTCGCCTAGCCATTCCTTAAAAAGTCCCCCCATTCTGCGCGCTGTATGGTCGCGTCTTGCTCCAACTACTGGCTACACTGACCCGGTGGTTTTGTTCATTTTCGTCAGTAAGTTCCATAGGCTATTAGAAAACGTACGCAAATAAGAACGAAATGAACGCAGAGTACAGACAGAAGGCTCCGTCCCCATCCAACGTTGAGCATAAATGAGCCGTAAGAGTCTACAGCCACGCTAACGGCTATCTGAGGCGTGACTGAGTTGAACCTTCTTGTTTATGTAAATGAAAAGAAGTGTAACAGTACTGACATTTTTTTTTTTTTAATTACAAGTTAATTAAAAGGTTTTGTGCTGCAATATGTTACTACAATGATAGTTTCATATTCTCAGGAGAAGTTATGGTATAGAATGTATGGAAATTGCGTAGGTGTGTGTATATGTATGTGGTACAGTGAAACAGAAGATGGGTTTTCGATGAGGAGCAAAGGAGGGAGAAGAGAAATATTTGACCTTAGAACAGAGTTGTGGTATTGTCGTGAATCCCTTTTGCCCGGGCGGCAATTTTGTAAAGAGCAATTTCCATGTCATATCTCATCAAATGTGACGTTGTTGAAAGAGAGCTTTACCCCACACCACCCAGGGGATATGCTAGTAAAAATTGGCAAAAACCCCTCAAATCCAGTACTTATCCATTAACTGAAAAAATGCACACAGAATGGTTATACATACCATGTGAGGCTTACATTTCATGTCCATTTTGATTTGTATGAAGTTTCAATAGGCCTATATGAAATACTGTAAGTGTATACAGTATGAATAATACATCTATATATGTATATAATGATAGTGATTCCCAGCATAACTGCAGGCATTCCAAACCATGGTGGTGAAGAAGAAGCTGAACCATAAGGCAAAGTTTTCGATTTACCAGTCGGTCTACGTTCCAACCCTCATCTAAGATCACGGGCTTTTGGCAGTGACCGAAAGAATGAGATCACAGATACTATTGGCCGAAATGAGGGTGGAAGAGCTCCCCAATATGGTACTTTTTTTTTTTTTTTTGACGGCAGGGATCGCCCTGCTTCCCAGCATTGGACGCTTGATGGGCTTGCCACTAGCAGTTATCAGTTTCTGTTCAATGAACGCTGACAAGCAAAGAAAACAGGCTCCGCCCTCCTACAACCGCGATGGCTGCACCTGATTGGATGAACTCTTCACTAGTTGTCTGCTCCCAGACTTTTAAAACAGGCCAACATGGTGGCTCATTTGGAAACTATTTTTGACAGGACAGCATAGACATGAAAGGGGAGATACAGGGGGAATGACATCGGCAAAGGGCCGCAGGTCGGAACCGAACCCACGGCTGCTGCGTCAAGGACTAAACCTCTGTATATGGGCGTGCGCTCTACCAGGTGAGCTACCCAGGCGCCGGTCGTTTGAGAACGTTCTCTTATTTTACGAGAATAGTCCACCGAATAATGATTCTGAAAACATTTCATGCAAGAAATAGGCTTTGCAGTTGCTGAATCCGTCTTCCTTTTTAGATCGCCAATGGTCAGTTTAAAAGATTTTCGCGAGTTTTCAAAACGCGGCGAATCTAGCTGGACGTCCCTGATTTACATTCAAATATCCTGGACCTCAACTTTGTGCAAATGAGGAGCGGGCAACGCCCCATCACCCGAAAGTTGCGGCGACGCTACCAGAATGCATTGCCCTGCGGCTCACCTAGACAATTACACATTTAATCTTGTAATTTCCCCTTGTGGAATTAATAAAGTATTCATCATTGAAATGACGCCTTGCCAGTGGACACGTACCATTAGAGATAGAGTATGGAGCTCAGACATCCAGAGGGGAGCAGCTTGGAGTAGAGGCGCTGCCCCTATGCGACGGTTGATGGTTTATTGGCATTTCTTTAAACCAATCACAATCGTCTTGGGCGGTGCTAAGTGCTGCACGGAGCCACGGTGCCGCTGCAAAATAGCCTCGGGAAGGAACTTGTTTTGGTGGAATGTGTACGTGCAAAAGTAGTTTTACTCGTGCAACAGAAAACTCAGTTTGGACAGATAGTCTAGCTAGCTGTCTGGATTTACCCTGCAGAGATCTGAGGAGCAGTTAACCATAGTCCTCAGAAATCCACCGGAGTTTAGAACGCCAACACAAAGAAAGAGGAAGGGGACGGACATCCGGCTGAAATAAAAGACATCCAGCGGCACCAATCCCGGAAGTGGAACGTCGTGGATATAGACCAGTTAAACTGCAACCCCACAGTTCTCTCACAGTAAAATTTTCTTGGCTAAATTTTACTGTAAAGACCGCTAAACTTAACTCTCATGTGGTCGTCATGTGACCGGTCATCACATCATCACATCATAATTTCGAAGGAAATATTAGAAGAATTATTGTGTTTTCGTACAATGTCATACGAAGCGTTGCCGTGGTACACCACTCTGGTCAGGACTGAGACAAATCCAGTCCTATTACTCTGCTTAATCTCAGCTGGTGAAACTTTTGATGTGGCTTTACCTACTTTACCTTTTGTTTAGTTTTTTTTTCTCCATATTTTTGGTTTGCATTGTCAAACAACTAAACATGACGATAACATCTACCTGTCAGCCAGTTTTCCTACCTGCTGAGAGAACAATAAAATCAGTGTTCCAGTTTCACATGACCTTCTTTTTTAGATTAAGGTCTGAATGATACTCACGTTCTCCATCCAAACGCATTGTGTTTGTATTGTGTGTGTGTGTGTGTGTGTGTGTGTGTACAGGATGCGTGTGTGCGCATGAGAGAGAGTTTAACCACCACATCTGGCCCGGTGTGTTATTGCAGAGGTCAGGGGTCTGCTGGGTCTCTGCTGCCAGTGTGTGTGTGTGTGTGTGTGTGTGTGTGTGTGTGTGTGTGCGTGTGTGTGGGTGTGTGGGTGTGTGTGTGTGTGTGTCTGGAGCAGAGCTGCAGGTGAACGCCATAGGCATCATAATCACAGGTCAGGGTCATTAACTCTTTTCTGTGTGTGTGTGTGTGTGTGTGTGTGTGTGTGTGTGTGTGTGTGTGTGTGTGTGAGAGAGAGACTCAGAGAAGGGGGTTGAGGGTGAACAGGTGGTGATCTGGTGTTCAAAGACAGAAGGAGAGAGTAGAAAAGAGTCTGAGAGAAATAAAAACAGAGTACAACTTGCTCTGCCTAAAAAAGGGCTCTACTAAGATGGAGAATGGTGAGGTACACTTGATCTCGCCACTGACAATTCCCCTTTTCAAATAGTAAATAAATAGTTAGGAGTGTATTCCAAATTTTACATAAATTGTTTCAAACGAGTGAGTTTGCCCGAAAGTACTGTAAATACCAAAGTTCTGGATTAGCTTTTGTAGCTAACTGTATAGGGATCTACTTCCAAGACAACTACCAGCTAAACAAGTTAGCAGCCTATTCATCTTCAGTAATAACATTTATTACATATTATCTACACCATGTAGCATGATTGTATTTCATCAAAGTAGGACGCCCTCATGCTTTCCTCTGCCTCCATTCTTTGTTCTTTGATTTAGCTCATTATCTGTCTAATCTCTTCTAAACAAACAGGAAGTAGAACTACGCATTAAGCCACAATAGCCCTATTAGCTACAATAGCTAGTAGGGGGGCGCATTTGTGTATTTACTTTTGGTTGGATTCAGTGACAAATGTATGAAATAATTTATGTAAAACTGAAGTTAAGTTGAAAAGCTTTAGGTTGAATTGCGCTGCTTGCTCCGATACGTTGTTTTGCCAGAGTTAGCGCGGGAGTAGCGGGTGCAAAGTTAGCATGACCCATAGTCAGAAGAGAATAAGACGGTGTAAACAAAAATACCAGTAATGGTAGATTGCTTTTTTTATGATAAAAAAAAGAAATGCAAAACAGCTTCTTTTTTTTTTTAAAATTCAGGTTCAAGGGTGAAGAGGGGTCCGCCTGCTATTTTTAGCGCCAAGTCCAAAGATGGCCGACCTTTGTCCTTTCTAGGCCCGGGGTGTCGGGGGTCAAATGTTAGCAGGCTGAAATGACAGTTTATTTTTAGTGCAAACAAGACTGCTATTTAAGGCTACATAAAGAGGCTGGTCAGATAATTATACCACCGGTTGGTCGGCTGCCATTTATCCACCCACCCTACCGGTCAATTGCAGCCATATGTGGACAGACTAGGGGGTCTGCCCTGCTGCCTGTGCGTGTGTGTGTGTGCGTGTGTGTGTGTGTGTGTGTGTGTCTGCATTCATTTTTTTTCCCTGCGTAAATGTTGGCATCTTTCCTTTCCTGTGTTGAAAATGTACACCACTCCATATCTTCTTGTGGATGTGTGTATCTGGCTCGTGCGTGTAATTGTAACCATTTCTCTTATGCAGTGTAACGAAGAACATGTGCATCCATGTGTGTGTGTGGTTTCTCTGCATAAATGTTAGTGTCTCTCAGTTGCTCTGTTGTTAGTGCGGCTTCTGCTAAACCTCTCTTCAATTTGGCCTCAAAACTCAAAACACGCTCTCCACCCCTTTGTGCAGCAAGCCGTCCTCCCAAATGCGGAGGGGAATCAAATCAAGACCGAATCCCTCTGAAGCGTTGTTTATGCCGCGCCCTCTCAAAAACCACCCAGATGCTGTACAGTAAGTTACAGTAAGGCAGTGTGTGTGGATGAAAAGACAAATGTCCTCCAGTTTGACCGAGGAGCATGACAACATGAAGAAGAAGCACTTCAGTTCGTCAGTTACTGGTTAAAATGTCAAAAAGCAAAGATGTATCGAGTTTTAGTTGCATTATGTAATTGCCTCATAAACTTTATTGGATTTAGTAATGGACAACAGTTTAAATTAATATATTAATAATAAAAGCCTGATTCAAAGATGTAGTGTGAGTTAACACGTATTGTACAACGTACAAAAAAATAATAGAAATGCACAGAGACATGTACAGGCATCTTTGCAGAACGATAATTCCCAACCTTAGCCATGGTGGTTGTTCATCGTAGTTCATCTTCACCTAAAACTATCCCTTGCCAAAATTTAAATGAATGGAAAAAAATATTACATAAACAAAACAAAAACAAAACAAACAACGGAAAATACCTAAACAAACACACTCACACAAAACTCCCTAGAATACCAGAATCAGTAGCATGAATAAATTCCCACGAGGCTCTGGAGCTGAGTCACTAGTTTCACTTTAGTATCAGTGGACAAGTTTGTTCATGATTTAGCACTCTCTCTTCTTTTTTCTCTCTTGGACTTTCTTCAGCTTAGTTAGTCATGACTAAGCTAAAACAATCACGCTTGGTTGTAGATGTGAATCAACAGCCAGTTGTATCATCATCACTTGTGTTTGTGTTCCACCAACATGGTGCTAGACTGAAGTTGTATAGTTCAGTGGTTTCAAATACAGTGGGGGACTCACTTTTTTTAAACAGTCGTTTTACATCTCTTTCCTTGATCTCAGTCTTTGTTTTTTTAGCATTTCATTAATTACTCCTAACAATCAGAGATGTACAAATTCTACCACGGTTCAAGGCAGATTTCAATTGTAGTAAATCAATATTTGCATCTTGAGAAATCCTGTTAAACAAATTCCCCCTGGCTCCTCTCTGGGGACGGTGAAATGACTAATTCAGTGGCAAATTTACAGTTGGTATTTGAAGGATCTAAAGGTTATGGGGTCCCAACTTGAATCTTTGAAGCACATCGATGCACTTACACCCTGACTGTGTCAAACAGGGAACACGTAATCTAAATTCACCCGTGCAGGACGCTGAAGATGAGCTGAGCAGATGGCTGCTGGATGGAGGCAGTGAAACTTTGCTAGCAGCTCTGAGAGGCTGTTTATTGGCACAGTGGTGCTGTAAACAACATGATAACAACAAAATGCTAACATGCTCACAGTAACAATGTTAATATGCTGATGTTTGGCAGGTTGACCATGTTCACCAGCCATGCTAGCAGCTCTGAGAGGCCGTTTTGTGGCACAGTGATGCTGTGAACAACATGCTTACATCAACATGCTAGCATGCAGTATCACAGTAACAATGGTAATTTGCTAATGTTTGGCAGCTTTATAGTGTGTTCCATTTGTACTTGGAGTCAGATTTTCCTAAGTCAAAGTCGGAAACACGCCCCCTGACCTCGGAAGTTGGACAACCTCACAGTACCCCGAGCTCAAAATCCAACATGGCTGCTCCGTGCATCAACAGTTGTGAAAGCTGCAGTAACATACAGTTATTAGCACTTCTGTCTTATTTGTGTCTCACTAAATCAGTCGTACACGCAGTGCTGTCCAACTTCTGTCTCTGGACATGTTTTGTATGCACAAAAAAACAGCATAATGTGTTGTTATCAACTGGTAGCCTATTGCTAACAATGGCTAACCTGGCTAGAGCTACCCCCACAATGAAAAATTGGACTTGTAAATGGAACGCATTTGACTCAGGTGTGACATCATACCCAGCTCCGGCTTTCGAGTTCCGAGGTAAATGATACTCAATGTTACTGTGTTCACCATCTTAGCCTAGCCTGTTAGCATGCTAACGTTTGCTAATTAGCGCTAAACAAAAGGTAAAGCTGAGGCTGAGAATGTGGGAGCGTGCCTATGTTCCCACAGCCCTATGTTCCCACATTTCTAAGATTTTTTCAAAATTAAGCCCTATGTTTGCTCAACCCCTAACCCACCCTAACGGTAGGTTTCCACACAGCGAAATTTCGCTTCGCTCTCATTGAGGTTGAATGGAGATGAAATTCGCCCTGATTGGACGAAATGAGAGTGAATCGCCGAGGCAAGCAAAACAAAGTTGGCGAAAGTTTAACTTTATTCAAATGAGGACCACTCGAGAACCAATCAGGTCCGCGTGTTTGTGTTTGGAGGTGGGAATTACAAAAAAAGTCTGACCAAGATGGCGGAGGTTATCAGAGCTGTATCATGAACATTTTTATGTGATTAAAATGTTTCTACATGAACATTGGTACTTGTATCAACACAAATTGTGATTTATATGTAACTTATTCAGGGCACATACATCACTAAATAGACCACTGTATATGTTAGTTTAAACACTCAAACTTTTCAGCTAGCTGACGTGTTCAGACATTGCATTTCATTGTAAGCATAGCAAGGCAGCTAGGCTACATTGCCAGGTTACCAGAGCATTTATGAGCTAACATTTTACCGATGGTTTGCTGCTGTGCATTTTTACCGCCCTAGCTACGATAGCTTGCTAGCAAACTACCTGCTAGCTACCTATGCTACCTAGCTTCAACCCTCTCTGCTAGCTGCCTAGCAGCCGGTGTGCTGTTGCGGTCTTGCGTGTTGTTTTTCGCGACCACCCCCCCAAGGCAAAATTTCGCTGGCCGAAATTCGCGAGGTGTTTCGCTGCGTGGAAACCTACCATAACCCTAACCTTAACCCTTGAAGGGAAATGTAGGGAAAATGTCCTATAAATAAGGGAACATAAGGCCTAATTTTAAGAAAAATCTTAGAAATGTGGGAACATAGGGCTGTGGGAACACAGGGCCTAATTTTCAGTGAAAATAAATTCTAAGAAATGTGGGAACATAGGGTGGTGGGGCCATTGGGTGTGGGAAAATAGGGCTGTGGGACCATTGGGCTGTGGTAACATAGGGCTGACCCTGTGAAGCTCATTAACTTTGCAGTGCAGTGGCGTGCATGCGATTAGAGAAAAAGGAAGAGAGTCAAGAGGGAAATAAAAGAGAACCACAGTTTTGGGTGAGTTCTGAGATTAGTCAGAGGCTGAGCTAAACTGAAACACAGAGGGACACTTCCACAGACTCGCTCAGTGTGTATGTTGCTAGCTAGCTTATGGCATGAGACACACACACACACACACACACACACACACACACACACAGTTGTTATATTGGCTGTTTCGGGTGAATAAGCACAAGCAGGCCAGCGGTCAATTTTGTGCAAATGATTCAAGGCGAAAATTTGCTTTGCTTTCTTATCACACCTTTAGCAAGCAGTCAATACTTGTAACTAGTAAGTCAGGGGATAGCTTGCTTACACAGGCTAATACAAGTACAAGAAAATAATGGTGGAAAACTGTTGTATGTTGTGTTCTAAGGTTGTGAAGAGTTCTTCTTTGGACTCTGTAGACTCCACACTTCTTTGCCCACTGATCCCTATCAACCAGACGGCTGGCGCTCAGTAGCTCGGCTTCCGCAGCAATTACCTTTTCCCATGAGACACTGGGAGAAACTGAGAGCATAGGCAGCTTCTCTGTATGTGTATGAATGAGTGAGTAAGAGTGAGTGGAGAGGGGTGCGATGTGTGGATGAAATGTGTGTGTGTGTGTGTGTGTGTGTGTGTGTGTGTGTGTGTGTGTGTGTATGTGTGTGTGTGCGTATGTGTGTGTGCATATCAGACGTGTTCCTGCTCTGAATCGAAACCCCAAAGCGACCATGTCAGAAAATTGAGTTCACCCACATAACCAAAAATACCCATAATCCCTCTGTGTGCCCACATAAGGTATTTAGTTTCCCCTTAACAAACGGCCCCCACCTCCACGCTATTTGAAGACTGAAAGCTAATGCACTCGGAGGTTAAGCCAGTGAAACAGCGACTGGTGTCAAAAATATTTGATTTGTCATCATTGCACTTTCCTCCTTTAGCCTTGTGCAGTAGGTTGGGCCGACCTGTTTGGCTAAGCAAGCCCCATGATTGGTGGATTCTGGCTAAATTGCCCGTCGAGGTGATCAGTGATTGGTTCTGCTGTTGTCCGAACTCTGGCTCCTTTTACTCTTTCAAAAAACAAAACAAGAGTCATGTTTTGTATAGGTGAATTGTATATTGATTGATACCGCTCTCAAGTCTGTATGTCAAATGTGAAGCTGCAGGTTAACTTAGCTTAGCATAAAGACTAGAAAGGGGAAACCGCTAGCCTCCGGCTGACCAAAGGTAATAAAAACCACCTCCCAGCACCTCTAAAGCTCACTATTTGTGAATTTTATTTTTTCATGCAGCAGACTATTTCTTGGTACGGACCAGTTGCCCCAGCAACCAGCGACTCCAGGAAGTTACTGGTAAACTAAGCCAAAGATCCTTTATACTAAAGACAGGGCATTTCAAGCAACGCCAGTGGTATGAAACGGTACACACTTCCTGTCTCCTAAAGGGGCGTGGCCTTGTTTGAACGTGTATTGAATGTCGTGTGAAAAGTTATATTTGAATAATTTATTAATATGTTCTTTTGCTAATGTTAGATATTTACACAGCTAAAAGACACATTTAGCATCACCGAGATTAGTTTTGTTAGGGCGTTCACGAACGTTAGCTGACGTTAGCTTCTCTTTGTTGCCAGATCTCGCGAGAGTTCGGTCCAGAGACAGAAACAGGTCTTAAACAAAGTTCATTTTCTCCTGATGTGTCCGTCTGAACATTTTTAGTGTCATAACGTTCTGGAGATATGTGGCTTGTGAAGAATGGGTCCAATATTGACTTTGGTGACTATGGGACGAAAGAATCGCTCATAATCTGTGTTCACGTTCACTTCTCCCATTGGAATCAATACACACAGACCTGCTGCCAGTCTCCTAAAGAGGCGTGGCAGAGTTGCGTCGCTCACGTGACACAGATACAAGAAACTACTCCGAGTTGGGGCGTCTCGGTTCTTAACCGTCTATGACTAAGCTAGCCGGCTGCTGTTGGTAGCTTCATATTTTGCGTACTGAATGGTATCAATCTTCCCATCTAACTAAAGCTAATAAGTGTGTTCCCCAAATTGTAGACCAATTCTTTTAAAGATAAATCTATAAGTAAACAATATTGAAAATGTGGCTGTGGAAGAACAGAGAGCTAAAGATGTTCAACTTCTGAAATACTTCCGGTGAAGTATGTGAATGTAACGTAATGTAAACATCAGAGTAGACACAGAGGAAACAGTGAAGATAGCTACGACTCAAGATCAGCTACGACCTATGGCTACGCAGGGGTGGGGCTAGAAGGAGCCCCCCCAAAATCCATTGGGCTAGAGTGCTGTCAGTCTGACAATTGTGATTTTCATTGGACCAGAGTACTGTCACTTGGCTGCCTGTTCTGCCAATTTTCCCAGCCATTGTCACATGACCAATTAATGTTTCCATGATGATGATTATGATCATTATCCAAAATTCTGATACCATGGAACCAGCACTGGAATATATATATATATATACAGTCATGTGAAAAATTAGGACACCCATGCTAAAGTAGACTAAAAAGAGGAATAAAAAAATCATCTTTTGGAAATTGATCTTAATGCCTTAATTTAAAAAAATTAGGAAAAATCCAATCTTTAAGGACACCAATTTTCTTTGTGAATGAATAATGTATCGTAAATAAATAAATGTTCTTCCTTAAAATACAGGGGGCATAAGTAAGTACACCCCTATGTTAAATCCCCATAGAGGCAGGCAGATGTTTATTTTTAAAGGCCAGTTATTTCATGGATCCAGGATACTATGATCCTGATAAAGTTCCCTTGGTCTTTGGAATTAAAATAGCCCCCCCACATCATCACATCCCCTTCACCATACCTAGAGACTGGCATGGGGTACTTTCCATAAAATCATCTCTCAATGCAAATCAAATCAGCTATTAGGCTAACTGAAATAAAACCATGCCTTTTTTTTAATTAAGGCATTAAGATCACTTTCCTAAAGATGATTTTTTTATTCCTCTTTTTAGTCAACTTTAGCATGGGTGTCCTAATTTGTTCACATGACTGTATATGCCCTATGTTAGGGCTGTCAAACGATTACATTTTCTTAATCGCAATTAATCACTGAATTTCTATAGTTAATCGCGATTAATCGCATATTTTATCACATGATTAAAATTCTATTATTTTGCATTTTAGAACTGTTTTTAAGTACATATTAACAATGGAAAGCCATTCTTACCAGTAGATCTTGATTGGGAATCAAATGAATGCAAAGGAAATGGCTTCATGAACTTGATTTTAAGATTTGTATTTGTTTATTATATATTTAATCTAATCACACATTTGAATCTAGAGTCAATATTAGGGTTGGGTATTGTTTGGTTTGGATACCGGTGCTAAAGCGGTACTTTTAAAACGGTACCGGTGCCTTAACGGTGCCTGAAAAGAAGGGTACTAAACAGTTGGTGACATTAAAGAACGGCTTGTTTATTGCTAAGGCCATATGGTCAAAATTAAATGTTTAATAATAATGTAATCACTATAACAATAACTTTTTTCACTAGTAAATAGCTGTTGAATGACAAAAACAACCACCAGATGGGAAAAGGGCATTTAACAACAACTTTGAATGCACCACGAGGCTGTAGTTTACCAGTTTCATTGAATGCACCGTCTGTTTTTTTTCCGACAACAGCAGCTGCAGATTGTTACATCCTGGTGTCGGAATCCTTCACAGTGAAATACAGACAAACTTTACACCGTTTAGCGTTAGCTGTCAGCATTTTAACCGTGTTTAATCCAGCTACTAGCTAGCGGTAGGCTAACGTTAGCTGCTATCGAGTATTGTGTTAACTAGCATCACATGCAGCAGTGTTTGTGTTTCCTGTAACGTCTGTTTCAGAGCATCAGAGAGCAGTGCAGGCATATCAGTGGCACCGGAATGAGGCACCGAAATCCGCGTTGTTATTCCTGCAGCAGCAGGATGTGTTACGAGGAAGTACGGCAAAATAGTAGCCTGTTAGGCACGACGCAAAGCCGAGTGAAGTGAAAATAAATTAATAAATGGCAGCATGATACGATTAAAAAAAATGTATCGCATCGCGATTAACGCGTTAATGCTGACAGCCCTAATATATATATATATATATATATTTTTATTTTTTTTTATTTTTTTTTAAGTGCCAGACTGAGCCTATAGTACTTTGTATATACAATTACTTTTTATGAAAACAACTGAAATTAATAATGAACGTGATGTTTTATTTAGCAGAATTACATTGTGTTGTTCTATTCTATTCAATATTACTAATTACTATTACTAATAGTATTCCCTACACTTCTAAGCTGATTTTCTAGGCTGTATTCTGATCAAATGTCCCCCATTCGGCTTTGTGATGAAATCATCAATCAATCAAGTGGAAGGAGCTGAAGGGATAACATTTCATTCACACACGACATTCATTTACCTTGTACGATTTCATGTGACAAATAACAAATGATTTGATTGATTGATAAAACATGATGCATTGTTCAGTGCAAAAATGATCCTTATCTAGTCATTTTCATCGGTAATTGAATTTTTAGGTAAAAAAAAATAAAAGATAAACATTTTCAACCCTGTTTTCATTGCATATCAATTTAGTCTTTAGTTAAATGAACCACGACCTGCTTAGTTAATGTAAAGTCTAAGCAGGTTGAATTATCCTAATTGCACTGCACAGTAAGGCTTTCATGACTCAAGTAACAGAAATGTCTTTACAAGACTGAGGTTTTTGCAGATGAAAATTTATAAAAGTACTTGAATCACATCCAGCATGCATCGCTGATCACAATCCTATGATATGTATTACACTCCAAAAGGGCCTTTTTCTGGCATAATAATACTTACTGTACCTTAAGTAAGATTGTGAATGTAGAACTTTTACTTAAAGTGGAGTCTTTTTAAATCATGCATCATTTGCAATCAAGCAAATGGTTCTGAATACTTCTTTCACCACTGGTCACATGTCACATGCCTGAGACATTTTATTCTCTACATGGTGTTGACAGAGATAAGATTCCGGGAGAAAAATAATGTTTACTCTCAGTATTGCTTTAGCTGTGTAATTGATGACACAGTAAACTGCGAGTGATTAATTGATGTTGTGTTAGTGAAAAATGTGGTTTTATGTAAGAGTGTATATGTGTGGGAGTGCAGATACTTCTGCATACTTACTGTATATTAAAGCATGTGTGTGTACACTCGAGATAAAAACGGCAAAATGTACTACTTGTCCAATGCGTAAATGTGTGTATGTGTGTTCATGCACATGCAGAACTGTGTGAAGAGCATCTGTGGTGTGTGTGTGTGTGTGTGTGTGTGTGTGTGTGTGTGTGCGTGCGCGCATGCATGTAAGTGTGTTTTTCTTAAACTAATTGGAGAGAGCTTGGAGTCAAGGCTCAAGGATAAGATAAGATTGCAGAAACCAAACGCTGCTGTCGAGAAATAACCGCGTAACTGCAGTTCCTGTGTTGTTCTTCCCTCAGAATCATTTGCTGTTGTGCGCAAAGTGAGCCTCATCAACCCCGAGGTATTTTGTCATCAAGTCCATTGTGAAAAAGAAATAAAAATAATAACAAAAAGACAGCATTTCCGTATTTTTCCCCCAATCCCGAAAGACAGACTGACTCTGTGCAGATATACGTGGTTTTTGGTCCGACAATGGCGAGAAGCATCTGGTAACACTTCTGTGTAATTGCTGCTGAGAAACCCTGAAGATCTGAGAGGAGAAGAAAAAATTCCAACATGTTTTTCCTTCGTCCTTCTCCTGCCCTGTTCGCCTCGTGTTGGAATTTCACCAGAGTTTAGGCAAAAACAAAAGAGACGGGTGTTCTGAGTGTAAGAAAAAAAAAGAGAAAGAAACACTTGGATGAAATACAAGGAGGGCGTTTTCAGTGACTGTTTATGGTGTGTCTGTGTGTGTGTGTGTGTGTGTGTGTGTGTGTGTCTGTGCTTGCGTGCGTGTGTGTGTCTCTAAAAAGGTGTTTTCTAATAGCTATGCTGCCTGGGATCCAAAGTTAAGTCGTGAGGGGAATTAAATGGGTACCAATTTATTTTGGAGCAATCACTGCTCCTACCAAAAGACATATAGCGCTAACTGAAAACAAATGATTTTTCAAGAATAATTGCATCCAGCTCAAAGTGGTGTTCCTCAAGCTCCGCGTCTTTTCCTATTTTGGCAACCATTTTGGTGATAAGCGGACAGTCCTGTGGGGTTTCGGCACTTCAAATCCCAGAGATCACCTATTCAAACAGTGGTCTGACAGTTTTTTAATTTTTACATTTGTGACAAATAAAATAGCCTGATGGCTGATCAAAATTCTGTGCACAAAATATTACCTCAGATATGACAATGTTGAGCAAAGGACATTGACATTGGCATTGACCAGGGTACATTTTAGCCATGTGATTTCAGCAGAATGGGGGAGGGGGTTACTGTTAAGTGTACTGTAAGTGTCAAGTGTATTATTTACATTGCAATATAAATGAAAACATAACTTAATTTATTAATATCAGGGAACGTGCCTGCCACGCTCGCAGTGAAGTCGTCACAAAACGCAAAAGGGACATTTTTCTGTGCTACCAACATTGCCATCTCGAGTTCAGCTTGCATCACGTTTTCTGCCTCTGTCTGTCCTTTCGTGACGAAGGATGAAATCGCCTGTGTGTCCTTATGTGCCTCTTCTGTGCGATGGTGCCGCTGTGTTTTAATGTGCTGGGCAATGTCATTTTTCCCCGCCGTGCGCTACATTAAAATCAACGCGACACGCCTTACAAGAAGCGTGGAGGTTGTCGATATGACTATAGGTAAGACGCATGTAAATTGTTGCGCCCCAACACTGTTGAAATGTACAGCTATATTTCGATTTCTTTGCGGGAACACCGACTTCACCTGCCATTTTTAATCGGTTCACTTTCGGGTCTGAACTTTCCGCCAAGCTTGCGCAGAGATCATCATCTGGGCACCTGGGTTATAGGTTGGCAGGTTGAGGTGACAGACGGGTTGAAAAGTGTATATGCTGTGTGGATTGTGTGACTATAGGATGCCTTTCATACAAGATCTGGCAACTGGTCAACATTTGACAAACATATTGGTCAGATTATTTATAAAGGAGTTTGGGCCATGCAAATTACGGGAGTTTCCCGAGAGAAATAACAAACCGGGAGGGGTCTGGGAGATAGGGCTAAAAACAAACGGGAGAAACCTGGGAAAAATGGGAGTGTTGGCAGGTATGCGTCATAGTGACGCCGCAGGAAACTGCCGTGACCTAATGCGAAACGCACACAGAACTTGGTAGGTGTGTTGTTTTTTGATTCTCGGCATGTGGCTGTCGCCACAGCCAGAAGAGACATTTAGTTTCAAAAGAAGCTGGAGGCAGCACAAAAAACCACCGCTGGCTAAACTATTTTAAAATGGCGGGTTTGTTCAGGACACCCCCCCGTCTGTCGCTAGCAATGATGGCGCAGTGATTAGTGACGATTCTCTCCGACCAATCAGTAGTCTGCAGGTTTTCACGTCACCTTTTGGTATCGCCTCAGCTCGCTTGGAACCTCGACGGAGGTGATACTAAAAAACGTACCTGTTGGCAGGTACCGGGGACTTTTTTTCATAATGGAAAACCAAAAAAAGGCGAGTAGAGTCGAGGCGAGTCGAGCAGGTACCATGTAGTGGAAAAACGCCATTAGACACTCACAGGAAAGTCCGTGGGTAACTGTGTTGTAGCACGGCTAGCATCTCAAGCACGAGAAGCTCCCCTAGTGTTTATGGGGGAGTGTCATAGACTGTATATAAAGATGGACGACGCGTCTCCACTTCCTCCCACTGTACAAAAGTGGAGGCAAAATATCCCGGATACGGGAGCTGCCATCTTAGGATAGAACAACATATTGTCCATCCATCCATCTCCGTCCGCCTATCTGGGGTCGGGTCGCAGGGGCAGCGGCTCCAGCAACTCCAGCAGCTCCAGCAGGGGACCCCAAACTTCCTTTTCCCGAGCCACATTAACCAGCGCCGACTGGGGGATCCCGAGGCGTTCCCAGGCCAGGTTGGAGATATAATCCCTCCACCTAGTCCTGGGTCTTCCCCGAGGCCTCCTCCCAGCTGGACGTGCCTGGAACACCTCCCTAGGGAGGCGCCCAGCATATTGTAATTCTGCTAAATAAAACATCACATTCATTTTTAGCTTCACTTGTGTTCATTTTCAACAAATTGTATATCCGAATACAATACGCATTTTCTATAGGCTCAGTCTGCTACTTAAAAAAAAAAAAAAAAAAAAATCCAGTGTTGGTTCCATGGTATTACAATTTTGGTCATGTGACAATGGCTGGGAAAATTGCCATAACAGGCAGCCAAGTGACAGTACTCTGAACCAATGTAAATCACAATTGTCAGATTGACAGGGCCAATCATATTTTGGGGGGGGGGGGTTCCAACGCGTGCCCCCCTTCTAGCCCCGCCTCTGAATTTTAGAGTCAGAGCCTGCGCAGTAGTGATTGGGCGGTGGAGCCGCGGTTTTGAAGTCCCGCCCATTCACCCACCTGACCTATCGCGAGTCAATCACAGCTGTCAATCATGACGTTTCACCCCATTTTCATAGCATCGAATAAATAATAATAAAAAAAAACTTACCAGATGAATGAACACTAACATCGGTGTGATAACTACCTAAAATTGTACTTTGATTTTTCAGTTTGACCCATGTCCCATCTGCTAACATATAGGGGGTGGGATTTATGACTTACTGAATACTGCCGCCAGCCACCAGGGGGAGACCCAGATGTTTTGGCTTCACTTTCTTGGCAAAATGATCTTTTACATATCTGGACATAATGTGTGTAATCCATGGCTTAATTCCAACTGCATCAAAAAGAATGATTTGTATCTCCCCGTTCACTACTCGTTTTCCAAAATACGGTCCCATGGTGGTCCCCCTGAAGGTGAGGGACATCGCCTTTCTATTGTGCTTTATATTTCAATGGACAAAATAACAAGAACACCAGGTGTACCTGTACACTGAAGACAGAAAACGAGGAAAGGTTTTTTCCCCACTATTTGTTGTTGATGATTTATGATTTGTGCCACAAAAAACTAATTCTCAAAAGAAATGTTAAAAAGAAGACCAGAACACATATAAAGGTGAAATCTACGATGCATATTTTCCCTACATTTCACTCAAATGCAACAAGTAAAAAAAAAAAAAAGAGCAGGGGGGAAGGGGGAGGGTAGATATGGGAGTTTGTTTAGGCTTTTCGTAAAATATACCGTGATCTGACAGCCTGTTTAGTTCACAATCTGCTGCATATAGACATTTTAATCAGGAGATCACATGGTTGGACACACAGACACTGACCACACACACACACACACACACACAGCTCGCTATCACCAAAATAAATACTTTATACCCACACATAACCGCATTTCGCCAACATATCCAACCACACCAATGAGCCCACCCTGACTCTGCATCCAAATCCATCATCGCAACTGACTCTAATTTAGCGTTTCAAGTCTCTGTGTGGCACCAGGGTGGCAGGGTGGCACCGCTGGGGATTTGTGGGTGTCTACGCTGCCAGGGGGGGGGGGGCATGTGCCCACAAGCTGTCTGCCAGGCTTCAAAGCAGCCTCTCATTTTGTTTGGTAGAAAAATGCTGCATTTTACACACTGTCACCTCTACTGACTGAGCACTTTGGGGATTACTGTTGTTTTTTAACCCTTTCACTCTTCAGTTTGTGACTGTGCCGGCGTGAATAAGAGGTGTGCATGTGTGCCGGTGTACATGTCGATAACTACCTCTCTGTTTAGCAGTATTAAGAAGAAAGAACGTGCTTATGTGCTTTGACAAAAGAGGAGGACGATTTGGAGGGAACCAAAAACAAAAAAAACACAGAGCTCCGAGGTACTAAGTCAATTCAACTTTGTCTTGTTTTCAGACCACTTCTTAACACATTCTTCTAAAGTGAAGTCTTTTGACCTAAGAATATGAGTTGAATGTACCAGCTGCTGAGAGTTCACTCAACTCATTAAATGAAGTTTTTAAATAATCGTGATTCATATATTTGAATCATGCTTTCCAGCATGCACTACTAGTACTTTCTGACTTCCCCCACCCTGTCTGTGGCACTCAGCCCCAAGCCCACCACTGAAGCCTGTCACAAATATGTAGTTTTTGGGGATTTTCTTTAAATGCTTGGTTATTTCCTAAAACAGCTGGCCACTGTAAATAGTGCATTTGTTGGGGGCTATTTTCAGCCGCAGATTAATACACATTTGGTGCTCAAGTGAGTATTTACAATTGCAGGATGGTGTACATGTGGGATTGGGTCAAAATAAACTACAGTGTGAGTGTTTATGGAAATGAAAGAACATGTCAACCAGCGCAACAGTGTGGTTCAGTGATGTGTTTATAATAGTTTTTGGACAACAATGGCTCTCTAATTTTCTACACACAATACATTCTAGTAGAATACATTCATTGTTGGTTTGGGTCTTTTCGTGGGATTTCTTCACAGAAAAGTATACAATATCAGAAGCAATGCAATTTGCAAATGCAAGTCATTTTTCAGTGCTATGAGAGCCACACGTTAATATAAATATTTGTATGTAGGTGGAAATCTCAGATATTTTATTACCTGGGCAAATAAAACCAAAACCACCTTTATGGCGATGCCACTAGAGGGAAGAGAGAAGATATGGTTTTGACATGTAATTTAGGCAAATTTACCCTTTAAAATACAATTATAAAGCCTCATAACTCATAGTTCGAAAAACTCGTAGTTTGAAAACTGTATTATAGTAATCTTACACTAAAAATGAAGTCTGTTCTTAGCTGACATATATTGACTTATGTCTTCCTCTTCTCACAATAAAAAAACTTCTGCCATGTGCCTTATTACTATTCCTAGAACTTGTTATGGTTTATTTTGGTACTTTTCTTAATTTTGACTCTTATTGTTCCCCCAGCAGTTTTCTCACATCAATATTGCCATACCACAACAATATTATCAATAAAATACACTTTAGATTTCTACCAATAAGCTGAGTTGAAATATTAAAAATAATACAATATTTATTGTGTGTGTGTGTGTGTGTGTGTGTGTGTGTGTGTTTGTGTTGTGTGTGTGTGTTGTGAGTGTACTACAGGCAGGCTTTCACAAACATATTCTGCCCTGTTTCAAACTAGAACTAGATAAAACAACACATCAGCATTGAAACCATATGTCCACATACACCAACAAATCTCACATGTTTACTGCCCAGCAGAGTCATATCATGTGTTTGAAAAAAAAGATGAAGCTGTTGTACCAGAGGGGAATATCACTTTAACACCCCTTGTTGATGGATGTGTACACAGACAAGCTGCTGCCTGTGTAATCAGAGATGCTACAAAGCTCTAATTCAATGTGCCCTCTCGCCCTCAGAAGGAGGAAGGACCACATACGGTCTGTGATTAAATGACCACCCACACAGACAGACAGACAGACAGACAGACACACACACACACACACACACACACACACACACACACACACACACAGACAGGCTGACAGGTAGAAAACAAAGTGAGCAGGCAGGTGGGCAGAGAGGAGAACAGACAGTTTGCAACATGGAATAGAAACAAACAAACTTTCTGGCTAAGTTTAACCTTCAATCACCATAATACGTACAGTATATTGAAATCAATTTTTCACACCTGAAAGTCCGAAACCAAGGTCCGGACCATATTTTCTTTACTTTGTATACATGCGATCCGGTTGGCTGCTGCTCTCCCCGTGCTACAGCGGCTCTTTTTTGTTTCGTTGCGACACAATAGGTGTAATTGCGGATGACTCCAGTAACAACATATAGGAGCGTGCTATTCAACGCCGTGATACGGCTGCACGGTGGTCGCTTTAAACACGTGACCGGGTGGCAGCTTAAATCACATGGCTGTTCTGTTCTGTTTTAAACACGTAGTTAACCTTGTGAAAGGGAACTAGTTAAGTTTAGGCAAGAAAAAATACTTAATTTAGGGTTAGAACAACATCATAGACCAAATGTGATGATGTTGTCAGTTGCACCGTGATTATATTTGCCATTAAGTTCACTTGCCAAAATAAAAATGCTGAAATTGATCACAACGTTTCAGCATTTGTTTCATGCCTTGCAGTTCCGTTGTATGGGAACACAATGTTTAGCATACGGGGCTGTTACAGCCAATGTTGTAGTCGAGTCAACAACTGTCCAGTCCGATTCAGTTCTCGAGTCCCCAGTGTCCGAGTCACCAAAGAAGAGTCGAGTCACCATTACCTGAGTCTCGAGCGCCAGTGTTTGAGTCCCAGTCCAAGTCTGAGTCACTAAATAAGTAGTCTATAGCCACGACGTTCCACTTCCGGGATGTCATTCTTTTTGGGCCGGATGTCCGTCACACCTTCCGCTCTCTTTGTGTTGTAATTTTAAACTCTGTTTGATTTATGAGGACTATGGTCAACTGCTCCTCAGAACTGCAGGGTAGATCCAGACAGCTAGCTAGATGTGTGAACGTACACATGTTCCACCAAAACAAGTTCCTTCCCGAGGCTATTTAGCAGAGGCACCATGGCTCTACCCGGTGCTGAGCACCGCCCAAGACGATTGTGATTGGTTTAAAGAAATGCCAATAAACCAGACCACGTTTTTCAACCATTCCCGGACTAGTCAGACCGTCCTCCACACGCTGTTGGATGCTGTCCTCCTCTCCTACTCTTTCTTCAATGCCTAACAGATCTATCTCTTTCTCTCCCTGACCCTGTCTTTCACTGGTTGAAGCCTGAAAATATTGTAGACAAATTAATAACATAACTGATTCCACTGGTCGGACTGTTCAGCTCTGTTTCAGACTGATACCTCCGGTTCAGGCTGGTCCTCATCCTCAACACGTGCCTTTTTAAGTCGCGGAAAATACTTTTCAATACTCATCTGGATTGAAGCAGCAAACATTCAGTGTAAGAGTAAAAAAAATGACATTACATTATTTATAATACGTTTATTTGATTCACAGCTGGCACATGTTTTGACCTCGACAACCCAACTGCATTTTACCGCAAAATCTCAAGAAGGCGCAATCGCTTGATTGCTAAGGGTCGGGTCGGGACACCAGCATTAACACACTGACAACATGAATGTATTCAGAATATATAGAACTGTTTAATGTGTGATTGTGTAAAGGTGTTCATGAGATACCAACCTTTCGTGAACTTGTGAATTTCGCCAGCCGTCTTGGCGTCTTGTCGTCTCAGACGCGGTGGGCACGGAGGGGAGGGGCTGTGTGTGTGTAGCCTATGTGAGAGACGCGTGAGTGACAGCGAGACGGAGGGAGAGCAGGGAAAGGAATACTATTTAATACTGTTTTAAATAGCGTTAAAAAAAATATAATAATAACGAAATGCGATATGTGGCGGCCGGTGTTGATTCTGTGACGCACCGCCACAAATTAGTCTATGTGTGGGAAACACTGAATATCTTATATCACATTTGAATGACCTATTACACATAAAAGTAGTCAGAAACTTCATCCAACTTCCGAGTCCTCAGTGTGAGTCTAAAGGCCCTGACACACCAACCCGATAATCGGCCGTCGGACAGTCTGGCGAGGTCGGTGACTCGAGTCTGTTCGGTGTGTTCCGTCCCGTCGTCTGAGCTGTCGACCTTCATTTTGGCCGACCTGACTTGCTGGGTCGGAGGGCGGGCAGTCGGACTCAAAAAATCTTTTTTGATCTGAAATGAAGACAGATTCAGCAACAGCATGGCCCGTTTCTCGCTTAAAATGTTTTCAGAAACACGTTTCAGTGAACTATTTTTGTAAAATACGAGATCGTATTTCGAACAAGCCGCCATTACTATCGGCTGGAGAAGCCAGACCCACGTGACGTGTTGTCATTACCGGTTTTCATTTTTTGTATTACGTCTCGCGCACGAGCAGAACGTACGCTCAAGACGTCGTCGCTTTGGTGTGTTCCGAGGCACTTTTTGGACCTCGGGGAGCAGACTGATCAGTCCGACTGCCTTTTCTGCCGACGGTCCAGCCGTCTGGTTGGTGTGTCAGGGGCTTAAGGCCAGAAACACACCGCATGCTGAAGCGCTGCGAATAGACAAGAAGCGCCCTGAAGCCGAGCTATTTTCATTTCGGTGCCCGTGTTATTCAATCTGTCCGGCCACACCGGTTGCCGCCAGGCGCAGAGTGGCCACGCCGGCCCGCCTGCTGCAGCAACGGGTCGTTTCAGCGTCTCCTCTATTTTAATGTGTCAAGCCAGGCAGATAATCACATACAGGAAGGCCACAGTGCAGCTGGATACTTAAAATAAAAAAATAAACCAATTTCAAAATAAAACACCCAGGTTCTTAACTTACAATAAGCTGTGTCTACAGCGAGACACACGATTAGGCACACAGAGAGAGGGACGGACAGACAGATGGACTCACACACTCTCTCTCACACACACACACACACACACACACACACACACACACACACACACACACACACTGGGAGAGAGAGAGTGCCATTTTGTAGAGTGGAGAGGAGAAGAATCACTTTGTGACCGGCGTGGAGAACTGCGTGTCTGGTATGAACTAGGGCTGCACAATTAATCACAATTTTATCGCAGTATGAACTAGTGCAATATCCAAATCGCAGTGGCGGCGCAATATTTGTTAAAAGCAAAATATGTGTTAAACCATTCTAAAATAAAGTATTGTGTTGCTGCAGAGATGTCCCGGCCTACAAATTGAATACAGAAAAAAATCTTTGTTTGGTACAGATCCATCATTTAAAAAAAAAAAAATGATACAAAAATGATCATTCCCTCCAATATCGTGAATCATATCGCAATCGCATTATCAGTCAAAATAATCACAATTCGATATTTTCCTAATATCGTGCAGCCCTAGTATGAACAGCCAGGCGCGCCATCAGGCACAAATCTACGCTCCACGGCTATTCGCGGGGCTCGATATTTTATCAGATACAGTTACACAATTGATGTGAATTCTGTAAAAATAAAGATCTCTGAACTCACTAGATTGCAGCAATTACTTCATCTAATTGAGTGGTTTCAGCGTTAGTTAACTTCGGTTGGTTTAACTGTGTAGTTGTAGTACATTTGTAGTTCGCATTGCTATCATAAAAATGACAACCTGAAGAAAGAAGACCCCGGGGGTTAACATTACTGTACGTGACGACATGATCGCTCGTTGGAGGTGTAGTTTTAGGGAATGGGTCATATTTACAGAGGACTCCTGCCTTAAACATGTAAATATCAATACATGCTCTGACAAGAATCGGAAACATATTTATTTGCGCAAAATGTGTGTTGTTCTATCTACTACCCTGAGAGGGCTAAACTGCTGCCCGAGCCGCAAGTTGTTCATTTGTGTACTGTTCAAAATCTGAACAATTAACATTTTTGCACAGGAAAAATGAGCTGTAGTCCTGCGTGTTTATCAAAATGACTTTGAAATGATTTCAAGATCGCATGTGACATGAGTTACTGTACAATAAATGTCACATCTCATAATGAGAGTTGAAACCACATCTGAAGTTCATGTCGTGCCGAAAGCTGTTTTTGACTTGAATATTCACTGAACCATGTCATCATATTTTCAGTTTGTTAACTGCAAGCTGTTGTCAGTTCAAGTGGCTGCTGGGACAGATTCCAGGGGAGTCTCTCTCTCTCTCTCTCTCTCACACACACACACACACACACACACACACACACACACACACACACACACACACACACACACACACACACAGTGCATTTCACTATCTTTGTGGGGACCCGTCATTGACATAATGCATCCCCTAGCCCCTTACCCTAACCTAACCTTAACCATCACAACTAAATGCCTAACCTTAACCCTTACCCTCACCCTCACCATAACCTAATTCTAACCCTAATCCTAAAACCAAGTCTTAACCCTCAAACAGCCCTTTAAAGTTGTGGGGTCCATCATTCTGGCCCCACAAAGCTGTCCGGACCCCACAAGTATACTGTATTACCCCACGAATATAGTTAAACAAGAACACACACACACACACACACACACACACACACACACACACACACACACACACACACACACACACACACACACACACACACTTTCAGTCCTTGGTGTCTACTGCCCTCTACTGTTTTTAAGTGAAACCGAATCAGAAAATGATTTATTGGTTTATTGCCACAGTAAGTTACACCTACGTGGAATTTGCCTTGGTGAATGGTGCATACATACACAAACAAACATATTACACAGAACTAAGACATACTCAATAAATACAGAAACAAATATATACAAAATAGCTGTTTAGCATTAGAAACAGGAGGCTAAATGGGTTGAGTGCAGAATGCAAAAAAATACAGTATGTACAATGGGCAGGTATAGACCCTTTGCAAACACGTGACAACGACCACGTGACGACGCCATGACGGACGGCGGAAGCACAGGCTAAACAGTAGTAGACGAGCGGAAAGTTTCATAGTTTCAATCAGTTTGAAATACATAACACTAAATAAACTGTATTTATGGCTTTTTCTATTGAACAACAAGTTGTCGTGCCATTATCGGTCGAGGTAGGGCATCTGGTAGGTGCTCACAAAGAGCGGTATTTGGAGAAGTTGGAGATAGCAGGATTGGATTCTTCCTCCCTCCGTTTTCACGGACCTCATTAAATCACAGAGTCTGCCCAACTTCAGTCCACACGATCTGTACCACTATGTGGTAAACGGGGTATCCCCATATACTGGTGCTGATCTCAAAGCTTTTAAAAGTCTGGATGCTTACCAGTTCTTTGTAGCTGGCTGGGTTACAGGTACGCGATGCTACGCTAACGGCGGGGGGAGGTACCTCATAATGGCAAAAATAAGACATCAATCTAGGGTTTATCAATGCAACTTCCTAATCGATGCCTGAACGCATCCCAGCTCTGGGAAGTGCAGTCATTAATTATCTATCACACGTTAATCCATGCAGTAAATCACGGAGTGTATATGATCAGTAGTAACCACACATAATTGTAACATCTAGCCATCTTCTTATCTGTGATTATATTTGCTGTAACCTATGTTTAGATTTGACCGGTGGATATTACGACGCGATGGGCAGCAGCTAGCGAGCAGTCCAAAGCTAGCTGCAGCTAGCTCGTCAGCTAGCCGGGGTAGGAGCTCCACAGACCCGCAATTAACTCGTTTTTTTTGCCTTTTTGAAGCTAGTTTCCGTGCAATGTCATCTTTAATTTAACCAATATTTTTTGTATGTGTGTTAAGTTAAATGATCAAGGGAACGGCTTTCTTTTTTGGATATGTAGCTAGGTCAATGAATAACCGATGTTAGCTAGTTACCTGGGTCATCATCGGGTTCGTCCTGTTAGCAGGAAGAGCTGGTTAGCACGGCAGCTAGCTGGTTGAGGATAATTTTATTTATCACTCATTTAAAACAGATAGGCAATACATACACATGATTGCGTTGGTGAGGATTACTCTGCATGCTTGTATTGGTGAGGATTACTCTGCAGATTGTGAATGGGAGAACACAAACACGAAAGAAAACGTACGCGTTTAGCTTGCCGTCCGTCTACAGCATAGCTCTTCCGCCGTCCGTCTCAAGTGCCAGTGTGAAGGCGGCATGAGTATCGCTATAAGGATCGGTATCGGTATAAGGACTCAGCCTCGATACATTGGGCGCACGCTCTACCAGGTGAGCTACAAGGGGCGCCGAGCTCACTTTCATTCTATCTCCACAGCTCCAGATATTTTGTTATTTTCAAAGTTGTGCTTTTCAGACCCAGCCGACGCTGACTCGAGTGACATCACTTGAGGACATTTATCAGACTTCACACAGCTCCCTCTGGAGTCACAAAAGGATTTACACAACCTTTTCACATATGTAGTAATACTTCTCTAAGTGTTGTTAGCAAAACAAACTGGAAGTATTAAAAGTAAGAGAGTAGTGTGGGCGCCTGGGTAGCTCACCTGACTATGTACAGAGGTTCAGTCCTCAACGCAGTGGCCACGGGTTTGGTTCCGACCATGTCATTCCCCCTCTCGCTCCCCTTTCATCTCTAAGCAGTTCCAATAAAGGCCTAAAATGCCAAAAGAATTATCTGATAAAAGAGCAGCCCCTGTAAGGGTATAATATTACAGTTTACAATGTAGGATTATATTTACCAATGAAATGCATTAACACAGTGTTTCTGAAATGAGGACACTAGTACCCCTAGCAATAGGAAAATTTGTATGCATAATTCCTAAAATGATCGACGATGGATTCTATATATTTGAAATGTTTGCCAGCATTAAGGTGTTTTTTCATTTCCAAACTTGTTGTTTAGCCTGAACAGGCCCATCTTGTACCTCCTTATATAGGCTTCTTTGTTTTCTGAAATGTCATGTTTAAATATGCAAATTAGGCATTACCTTGTTAAATATGCACACATTTGCATACATTTCCAGAACACAAATGTGAACATTGGATAAAGCCAGGTTCAATAATGCTTGTTTCATGTTGCTGACATGTTAGAGTCAAAGGTTCTTTACAGAGAGGATTTTGGATAACTCTGTTTGTACCACTCTACTCTATCAACAGCCATAAAAAAAAAAATCCATTTCCGCCATGTTTTTAGGTATAAAATGTTATATAAATCAGGCTATGAAGGGTAAATGAACAAACCCCTCTGTAGAAACCTTCAGAATATAGAAAGAAATAAAAGTTTGGTGTTTGTAAGTGCTACCTAAGTGGAGATTTCTGGCTCAGAGTGTGAGAAAAAGGTGAAAAGGGTAACACATTTTAACTAACAGATATCACAACTTGCACTTGCCCAGTTGATTAGTTACATTAAAAAAAAAAAAATCATCTTTTGTATTACAAGTTTTCTGAAAGTGTGGTAAAATAAACACCTTAATGTGTATTTTGGATGTTTCCCCCCCACCCCCCAAATAGTCTGAAACATATAATAGTCTGACATGTTATGGAAACAAAAAAGCCCAAAAACTAAAAATTCAAAAGTTTTGTTTTTGCCTTTATTGCCCCTTAAAATAATTGTACCACTTTTTGATCAGGGGCTTTTGGTGGCATAAAAGCTGTATGAGTTAAACATGAGGAAGCTGTTGGTCCTTCTAGCCCCGGGGGGGGGGGGGGGACGAAGGGAGGAATGTTTTCCCGTTGCACAAAACCTTTGATCTCACACACCCTAATCACTTCCTGAAGATTATACAGTACGTGCACCTCCGCACTGCCCTCACTGAGTGTGTTTGTGTGTGTGTGTGTGTGTGTGTGCGTGCGTGCGTGCGTGCGCGCTTGCCTGAGGGCAGCCAGGGCAGATGTAGTCCTCTGTGTCCTGCCTGATCACAGACAGAGATAGGGAAGAAACAGAGACAGAAGCGTGATGTCATCAAACAGTGACAACCAAGAAGAGTTATTAATAAGTTTGGCAGTCATGCTGAAGTGCATAAAGCGTATAAACTGACCAAAAGAGTCAGCACATTTTTACACTAGGGAAATAAACAGATGGACGTGCTGGTAAAGTCATTGGGCTCTGGTCTGTGTGTTATATGGTCTTGGTGTTATTGGGGACTTTTTTTTCGAGGCAGTAAATGCATATCAGGAATAGCAACTGGAGATGCAAGCAGCAGCATTTGGCTTGGCGGATAAACACTGCTTTGATACAGTAGCTACTCAAGTAAATGTACTTAGTTACTTTCTATCACTGATTGTGACAAATTGTGCAGCTCTAGTCTCACTTTGCCAGACCTTCCTCCACAGCGCTGCGGAGGAGGGTCTGGCTAGTCCACACAGCATTCAGGGATGGTAGAAAAACGTGCTGTGGTTTATTGGCATTTCTTTAAACCAATCACAATCGTCTTGGACGGTGCTAAGCACCAGGCAGAGCCACGGCGTCTCTGCAAAATAGTCTCAGGAAGGAACTTGTTTTGGTGGAACGTGTGTACGTTCAAAAGTTGTTCTAGTCGTGCGACAGAAAACTCAGATTGGACAGATAGTCTAGCTAGCTGTCTGGATTTACCCTGCAGAGATCTGAGGAGCAGTTAACCATAGTTCTCATTTCCGGTGGCAATGGAGCAATCCCGGAAGTGGAATGTCGTGGATATAGACTAGTGCAGCTTTAATAAAAGTACTTTTGCCAACAGGTCCCTCTGTATATATTTAATTAAAAACTTGAAGCCGCTACAGCCCGCAGAACGGCCGGAGAAATGTGCGCAACCGGCGCCAACATAATGTGCTGGAGAGCCCAAGAGCCTGGGCTGTGTTTTGTGTACGATTATTACATCATTTGCATGTAGGGTAGACAGCAGTGTTTTAGTCGAGACCACGTCATCACCAAGACCGGAGTGTATCGAAACCGAGTCAAGACCAAGACCAAAGCAGGCCGAGACAGAATCAAGACCAATGGATGGGTCAAACAACACAGGACTTCAACCCAGGAGACCGGGGTTTGTAGCAGAGCCAGCGAACCGCAATCAGTGAGCCATCTATGGATGTAGCAACTCCTCGCCAAACCCCCGCTGTTGTACTGCACATGCGGTTCCTTGTTTCATAATTAGATAATGATATTGTGTGCCGTGTATAGCTTAAATTGTTTGTAGGTGTCATTTTTTCCATAGACACAGACATCATTTTGGTATGTATTTTGCTAATCCAGAAATGCAGTAAATAAGCACCATTAAAAGAAACAATTCTGGACGTCACTAATTTCAAAACCCTGGCTACGGCCCTGTGTATCATATGAGCTTTTTCATATGAGCTACTGTGGTATTGTGTAGAAATTGAAGTTACAGCTGTGGCCAACATCCACATCGACACATGCAGAATAATAGAAGTGTCCCAGAGCAAGACGTCATCATTTGTCTGAGCCAAAACCGTTAAATCACTGTTGAAAAATAATCTGTTTTCATTATGTTAAAACGCTTAAGGTTTGGTTAAAGGACAATTCCAGTGCAAAATGAACCTAGGGGTTAATAACATATGTGTACCGAGTCGAACGCTCTCTGGGATCTGTTTTCATGCTAATCGAATGTGTCTGTAGCTTGAAACTAGCTACCGCAAACTGGGGATTAGCTGCTAACGCTAGCTTTCGGGGCACAGGGTAAATCATTATTTCTACACCACTAACAAGGCTCAAAATAGCACCACACTTAAACGGTAGCATAATGAGGGTCCCTACATGTAAACTGAAGCATTGAGAACTTTGTAAGTGTACAGACAGTTTATTACAAAGATAGATTATAAAGACAGTAGCGTTAATGTTTATATGCGGCCGCCATCTTGGATAACAGTCATGACCAGTCGAACGACGAACGCCATGCAACCAGTAACCAGTAACATAGCTCAAACACAGCGTTTGTGATTCGACTGCTCATGACTATTATCCAAGATGCTACCGTTTAAGTGTGGTGTTATTTTGAGCCTTGTTAGTGGTGTAGAAATAGTAATTTACCCTCTGCCCCCGAAAGCTAGCGTTAGCAGCTAAACACTGGTTTGCGGTAGCTAGTTTCAAGCTACAGACACATTCGATTAGCATGAAAACAGATCCCAGAGAACGTTTGACTCGGTACACATAAGTTATTAACCCCTAGGTTCATTTTGCGCCGGAATTATCCTTTAAGTTTCGAGAAAGATTATGGTTTGGGTTAAAATTACTACGGTAAGGTTCATCATTGTGATGGCTGAACCTGCTGCCACAGCTTCTTTCAATGTCAGAAACCCTCCTGCACACACCTGTCTTCATAGTTCACATTTCCTCATTGAGTTTGTAGACCTTTTGACCTCATGCACATTGTACATACATCAGCAAACAGATAAAACTTTTGTTTCATGTATCATGCTCAATTTATTTAGTATTGTTGGCAGTACATTAGTTTCTATAGAGCTCAACAGTGACCACCCACTCTGGTTCCGGAAGTGTTTTTTCCCATTCAATATCTCCATTGATGTTTCATTAAATGCTTATATAAAGAGTTTCAAGCCTGGAACCAAGCCAACCAACTACGAGATGAATGGTGACCATAAAACATTTGATTTGGTGCAAAATAACATTTAAAAAATGTGAAACAAGGCAAAGGTACAAGACTGTGTACAGAAACTATCATAGACTTCAATGGTAGCAGCTCTTTCGTGGGTTTGCGGGTGCGGTAAACATTTCCATTTGTAACAATGAGTTCCACCAATCAGAGACGTCGCTGTTACGGTAAGGATTGTGGGCAGTGTATTATTTCTCCATAAGATCGCAAATAATAATAATAATCTCAAAAAAAGGTAGATTTCATACAGACTTGTGGCTTTTACAGGAGCAGAAACTTTTGTTTTACAACCTCAGAGCTCATGGTCAGTCAGGCTGATAATCAAAATCCTTATGGAGAAAATGAATGGGATTTTCACACTGTTGAGCTCTATTTGCACATTTAGGGACCTTCTGTACAGTCACATTTTAGTTTGTCTTTAGATAAGTTTGCCTTAAGTCGTTCAAATTGTCTTAGATTATTTTTTGGGGCTTTTCCGCCTTTAATTTTTGACAGGACAGCTGGGTAAGAAAGGGGAAGACACGCAGGAAATCGTCAGAGGTCGGATTTGAACCCTAGACCACTGCATCAAGGCATAAACCTCTCAGGATATGTGCGCCTGCTCTACCCACTGAGCCAACATCTTGGCAGACCAAAGATTCAGCCCCTTGAGCTCTTAAATAAAGGAATTGCCCAATCAGAACGGACCAAGTGCATACCACATCGTGGGGAGAATTAGATTTTTAATTTAATTTTTAGTTTAGAGATTTTGTTTATTTATTTGAATTTGTTGGTGGGTGCTTTTGTTTTGGTTCATTGAAAAACCTCAGTGTTTTTTGCGATATGTCGCCGCTATTCGCAAAGTGTATATTGCGCCAGTTGATATCGCGATAACGATAAAAAAAACTATATATCGCGCAGCCCTAGTCTCATCCCTCTAAAAAAGCATTTCCTCCTTTTACTCTTTCCTCGCAGGATTTCCTCACGTCTCTCCCATGCTTCCTTGGTGGGAAGGACTAAGACATGAGGAAGAGAAGCAGGTGCAAGAACTGATGATGCAATTTAAGTACCGAGGATGTAGCCCAAAGGTTGTAAGTAAGTAAGTAAGTAAAGTCTATTTGTATAGCACCTTTCACAGATAAAAATCACAAAGTGCTTCACAACAAAATGTAATACAATACAACAAATTAAAATACAAGAAAATGTAAATACAAATAGAAAACATAACAAACAACCATAAAAACCCCTTGACTAACTAAAAGCCTGCAGAGTCTTCAATTGCTTTTTAAACGATTCGACAGAATGCACACAACGTAGAAAGGCAGGCAAGACATTCCACAGCCTAGGAGCCGCTGCTTGGAATGATATCCCCTCTAGTTTTAAGTGTTTGGAACCATTAATAGCCTCTGACCTAATGACCTCAGACTACGGGTGGGAGTATGAAGCTGTATCAAATCAAAGATGTAGGGAGGAACTTGACCGTGCAGGGCTCTAAAAGTAAGGACCAGGATTTTAAATTGAATTCTACACTGGACTGGTAACCAGTGAAGTTTTACTTTTGAGACATTTTTTCTCTCTCAAATTCTTATTTTCGTTTTACTGACGTTTTGTTCTTTGTTATACTGGCACAAATCTAATTCCATACCCTGCCCCTTCTTACAATTGCCTCGGACTTCCCGATTATCATTTTAGTTGGTATCCTACAATAATTGTGTATTAGGCCTATTTATTAGGCTATAGAGAGTTTGACGTAATCATGTGATTTGTTATGGTAGTATAATTTCTAAATAAAGCGTGTAAACTGAGAGAGAAAAAAATATATTATTATAAAATGTCTTCTTTTTGTCAGAAGTAAATAAAAGGGGAGCAGAAAAAAAAACACGGCCTATACAACCACTAAAGAAGGGTGTGTCAGTCCTTCTTTGTTGTTGTTTTTTTTTTATTTTTATTTGTACGTTAAACAACATAAAGCATAACATATAACGTTACATGCGGGCATTTTTTAAAATTGTATTTAAATAAGTAAATGAGGTATGAACAAGTTCCATACCCCAAAGCGGGTACCTGGACCGTCCTCCACCCATCCCCACCCAACGCGCTGGTCTGCTGAAATCTGAGATGTGCCGACGCAGCAGCGCTTTGAATGAAACACTCTTCGCCCACGAGCTGCTAGCGTCCGCCGGGGACTTCATGCGGTTCTCCTTAACTCCCGCGGTCAGCCCGAGGGACTCAGAACTCCTTCAGGAAACAACATGGCCAAAGTGAACAGCGGTGCCTCCGGTTGTCGTGCCATGGTGAAGGCAGGAAAGTACCTGTCGAGCTCGTCTTCCACGAGCCGGAATTCCGGCCAACGTCAGCGGGAGATGTTCAATCCACAGCGCCGAATGATGAGCGCTGACGCGCCCGGCACGGGAGGAAAAACCGCGGCTTTGGCCCAGCAGGAGCAGCTGGGGTATTTCTCCACTACAGACAGACGTTTGCAGGCCAACCGGAATCTGATTTACCGGGACGTGAAGGCTTTCCTCAATGAAGTTGGTGGAAACCCTCGGGAGGCTCGGTATTGGCTGACTCAGTTCCAGAGGGCGACTTCGGCTCAGTCTACTGCCTTCGCTGTACTGGAGGTAAGTACGCTTGTATTAGCCTAAGTGAACTTAATTAAGATCTTATCAAAACTTCTGTCTTAAATAAAATCCCGGGAACTTGGGTTTATTGGGATGAATATGCTAGCTAGTTACTCATTGACGTTTGGTAGGCTAACCGTTGTATGATATGGAAGCCCATTTTTGCTACTTAAAAGTGATAAAGTGGGCCCTTCTAGTCTAAATATTACGAATTCATGTTAATTTTGAGGAAAAATAAATCATGTGCTTCTGTTTCAATGTTTTTGAAAGTGATAAAAATGGACTTATTCAGTGATGAAAAGTATCAGAGGTAAAATATTGTACTGTATTTGTATCTGAATCGCATTAGAGTAGCCTAAACCCCCAAAAACCTATCTTTTGTAAAGGGTGAAACAAAGTAAATAACACCACATTGGACCTCTAACTGTAACGGTAACTTTATTAAACACAAGAAAGCTGACAACTCCAAAGATGAATCAGGTTTCACACACAAATCTGTGACAGATGCTGTGACACAAGAGAGTTAACTATAGGAGAATAGGACTTGTGTGTTGGCCAGATCGACCTGTTCTGTTGTTCCGAGTGACACTAAAAAAACTTTTAGAGAACTACTTAGTTTGAGACGGTGCTAACACTAAACATCTTTGTCTGTCCGTCTGTGTGCGCCTGTCTGTCTCCTTCTCTCCCAAGGTGGACAGTTCAGTTTTCGCCAGCAGGGAAATGGTTCAGAGTCTGGCCTTCGGGCTCTCCTTCCTGCAGCGGATGGATATGAAGCCTGTGGTGGTGATGGGTCGGTCTGAGTACGAGCAGACGGGGCCCACCGAGCCGGTGGCCGGGTCTCACTGCACCCGAGGGCTGGTGGAGCGAAGCCAGCAGCTGACCGAGGCTCTGCAGCAGCACTCTGCCACCGTCCTGCCACTCTTCTCCGCTGAGTCCTTCCTCCTACTACATGAAGCCCCACGTGGGAGCAGGTGAGTGTTGAGACGTACCAGGGGCACGTTCAATCTGAAAACGGTGTGCGCAATTTTTCTATGGTTTTCCGGTTACGATATGTTTCCTCATGACGGTTCGCAATGGGATTTGAGGTTTTGTTTTGAGGTTTGTTTTCTCTTGTTTGCTGGGTGTGTCAGAAGTGTTACCAATTCAGCAGCATGTTCGTATGCTGCGTACTAGGGCTGGGCAATATATCGATATTATATCGACTTAAATATATGAGGCTAGATATCATCTTACATTTTGGATATCGTAATATCGTGATATGACACTGGTTGTCCTGGTTTTAAAGGCTGCATTACAGTAAAGTGATGTCATTTTCGGAACTTACCTGACTGTTCTAGCTGTTTTATTATTTGCCTTTACCCACGTAGTCATTGCATCCACATCATTGGTGATTATTTATCAAAACTCATTGTGTTACTATTTTTTGCGAAAGCACCAATGGTCAACCCTACATTATCGCCGCAATATCGACATCGATGTTTGATGTGCGATGTTGATTTTCTCCATATCGCCCAGCCCTACTGCGTTCCATTTACCACGGAAGCTGGAGCTGGGAAAGACGTCACACCAGCCTTGTACCGCATTCCAGTACAACAAGTCGGAAAACCGTTATTTCACATTGGGGTTTGCTTCAGCCAGGTTAGCCACTGTTAGCAATACCAGTTGATAACATGTTATGCGGTATTTTGCACATACAAACACTTTAGCAACGTGTCCACAGATAGAAGTTGGTCAGTACAGTGTGTACGACTGATTTTAATGAGACGCATTCAAGGGGTGTTCCTGTTTCCCAGAACTTTCCGACTTTAATTTTGAACATGGGCTGTCACCATTAACGCGTTCATCGCAATGCGATTAAGGGCCGAGCATAACGTGTTTATTAATTTATTTTACACTTCACTCGGCTTCGCGTCGTGCCTAACAGGCTACTATTTTGACCCTTTGCAGCACCGTTACTTATCATCAAGCTGCCACTTCCTCGTAACACCTCCTGCTGCTGCAGGCTGCAGGCATGATGGAGAAACACAGCAGCAACACAACTCTGAATGGAGCTTTTTATTTTCCAAAACTCCCGGACGGGTCGTAGACAAGTCGAAAGCCATATGCACGTTGTGTAAAGCCGAATTAAAATATCACCGAAGCACGTCAAGCTTGAGCTACCACCTACGAAATAAGCATATAGTTCAGTTAACGTGATGCTCGCCGCTAGCATGCTACCCACTCAGCAGTATTTTGGAGAGTGCTACTCGCCGACCTGTTGATGAAACCAAGTCCCAAAAAATGACTACAGCTCTTGCGAAACGGGTGGCAACTAACTGCAGACCTGTCAGCATCGTAGAGGACTCGGGTCTTAAAGACGTACTACGGTTGGCATGTTCTGACCCGTCTCATTGCCGTCGAGGGGGACAGCAGCCCCACACAGCCTGTACGACACGGAGAAAGCAGCCCAACTGGAACTGCTGCAAGGTGCTGCAAACGCTGTCTCATTAACCGGTGATCACTGGACGTCAGTGAGGAATCAACATTATTTAGGAGTTACTAAACACTATATTGACTCTGGTAAGGATAGGGATTTTTACTTTTTTAGTTAGGTACTTGGAGGAATTGTGCAATAATGACATGACATTTTTCTTTTGTTTACAGTAAATAAATAATTACAAATCTTAAAATCAAGTTCATAAAGTAACTTTCTTTGCATTCATTTGATTCCCAATCAGGATACACTGGTAAGAATGGCTTTCCATTGTTAATATGTACTTAAAAACAGTTCTGAAATGCAAAATAATAGAATTTTAATCATGTGATTAAAATATGTGCTGCGAAGAAATACAGGAGACCCATCGACAGAACTTGAGCCCCCTCCTCTTTCACTGAAGTCGCCGGTGTGGAAGTCTTTTGGATTTCCAGTGAGTTATGTTGACAATGTTCGCGTTGTCGACAAAAAAGCCACAGTTTGCAAGCTCTGCTATGTATCTATGTACCATATTCTGTGTTTTACCATTGCACATTAGCCTAGCAGCTAGCGGAGTTTCCTTCTGCTTATAGCTTAAGCCCAACAAAACCGCACGGTTGAATTTCAGCCTCCGTGAACGTCTTGTAGCCTAAACAGAGCAGCTTATATTGGTTATATTAGAGAGAGCAACAAGTTAGCGCCCTGCCGAGTCGCCTTCTCCGTCTGCTCAGCTGCTGAGACCGCTGTGCTGGCTCAATGGTGTTTTAAGCTCCCAACCAAGCCTTCAAGGCAGCGCTGCAACCGGTCGTCTTCAAGGCACCTAACCACAACCATTGCCTTCCAGGCAACGCTGCCTGGAAGACGACATTGGGGGCTTAAAACACCAAACGTCTGCCGTTTTTGTCAAGTTTCCAATTGACTGAAGATATAAGTTATTGTTAGATGACGTTGTTAATAAGTGTTTTAAATTTGACAATGTAGCGTGGTACATTGCGAACAAAGGTCAGATATTATATTGCATAAAAGTCTAGTCTAAAAATGGCATAGCAACCTGTGACCGTAGAATCAAAAATGTAATTGAATCGAGGATTTGGAGAATCGTGACACCCCTACTGTAAACCAATTTCTTCAGGCTCGGAAAATGATGGTACCCGAATGCAAAGAATGACCTTCTCAGCTGCCACAGTTGCAACGCTTGCGTAACACAACAGGGTGTCCAACGCATCGTTTCCAATTAAATGAAACATTTCGTTACGTTTTGTAGGGACTGAACGTGCGCAAGGTTTCTTATTAGGATTGGAGGTTTGCTATTTTCCCTTAATCTTTGGTAACATTACACAGGGAAGAAGAGATTGCTGTAGGTGTGCAGCCACACTGTGTTATGTGTCTTTATGTGTTTGTTTTCTTATCGTTTTTTTGGTAAGGAGCTCCTCGGCACAGGAGCTGATAATATGGTAACAACTGCAAGATTTGTATCAATTTTAACAGATATAAAAAAAACAGTGATTGGAACTGATGCAAACATTGTAGAGTTGCCAGTAGAATCCAGCAGTAGTATAAGAACTAAATGTTCCTTTTTGTTGCCATTAATGTTCTTCACCTATGACCAAACCATAACCTGATCTGCCTCAGCTTCAACTTAATTGTCCCCAAAGGTAAATTTGTCTTGCAGGTAAGCGAAACATAGAATGCACATACAGTACAATACAAACTCAAGGTCCACTTACTAGCTTCTTACAAAGCTTTGAGCCCTATCACATGGTCTTCATCACCACTGTTTGGTGAATCCGTCATGCATGTCAACAGATCCACCCTTGACAACTCTGGTAAAGGTTGTAAGTGGACCTTGTTGTCGGCTTTATGGACTTTTATGCTTAATAATAAGATACATATGTTGAAAATTTGCAAAACATATGCTAAAAGATACCAAATTGGAACTGACACAAACATTGTAGAGTTAGCAGTAGAATCCAACAGTAGTATAAGAACTAAATGTTTTTGTTGCCATGAATGTTCTTCACCTATGACCAAACAATACAACAGATCCACCCTTGACAACTCTGGGGGGGGGGAATAAGTGGACCTTGAGTTGGCTTTATGGACTTTCATGCTTAATAATAAGATACATATGTTGAAGATTTGCAAAACATATGCTAAAATGATCACATAAGCCCACATAGAATACAGTGTGTGTATATAAGCATAAAACCTAGAATGTATCCAGCTAATCATCGATGGTTAAAACATCATCACCATCACCCCCCACCAATTTATATGGAAGACTTATCAGCTGTCACATTATGAGCATTAGGGTAGGGGTTATGGTTAACCCTCTCCCTTAACCCTTGACACTTTGATGGCTTGAGAGAACAAAACAAAACTTGTCTGTTAGAGATGTCATTTAGTACCTGGCTCTGTCAAATTGAATGGGAGTGAATAAGCCCTAATGGTTTGGCTGTATAAAGACATAGCTCATTTTTGTTGTGGTGTATGTGCCTAAAAAAACCACCATTAAAGCTGTTTTACAACCCATCATTATTATCTTGTTGTTATTGGTATTATTAGAAAGTTATTGGAAAACCTAAAAGGTCGGCAAAAGTTATATCACAGTGGACAGACTGCCGTTTCGACGGACACATCTGTTCTTTCCTTAACATGACACTTGTTTTCCTTCCAGGGAGTTGACGATACACTCAACTCACGATACGATTCACGAATGCAACACAAGCTTACAGAGCAGGACTCGAACGTACCATAAAGTCCCGTCTCCGTTGTTGCGTCCGACAACGGCCAGCGGTGTCAAAGTGCAGCTAGTCTCCTGTGTGTCTTTAGACTGCTGTACGTTCCGGTGTTGGAATCCTTTCCAGTGAAATACAGTCACATGTTAGACCGTTTAGCTGTCAACATTTTAACCATGTTTAAGCCAGCTACTAGGTAGTCTATATCCACGACGTTCCACATCCGGGATTGCTCCGGTGCCACCTGGAAATTCCGCCGGATTACGCTCTTTTCGCCCGTATGTCCGTCACCTTCTGCATTCTTTGTGTTGTAAGTTCTAACCTCCGGTGGATTTCTGAGGACTATGGTTAACTGCTCCTCAGATCTCTGCAGGGTAAATCCAGACAGCTAGCTAGTATCTGTCCAATCTGAGTTTTCTGTTGCACGGCTAAAACAACCTTTGAACGTACACGTTCCACCAAAACAAGTTCCTTTCTGAGGCTATTTTGCAGAGGCACCGTTCCTCCGTCCGGCACTTAGCGCCGCCCAAGACGATTGTGATTGGTTTAAAGAAATGCCAATAAACCAGAGCACGTTTTTCTCCCATCCCAGGATACTGTGTGGACTAGCCAGACCTTCCTCCGCAGCGCTGTGGAGGAAGGTCTGGCAAAGCGAGACTAGCTACTAGGTAACGGTAGGCTAACGTTACCTGCTGTGTTTCTCAACCAGGTGTAATGTTGACACATCGACGGTTCACGATGCATGGTTACATCCCTATTCCCTTCACGGCTTTGTTCCCATCCTTTTATGGTTTCTCTTCATCCTGACCACCTTTCCCATCATTTTTAACTTCATCTGTTTTCATCCTCTTCCCTTTTCATATCCCTGCAGTGCTCCACCCTCCATTGCAGTGGACACCAGCCTCCTCCAGTGGAGTCTGAACTGCGGGACAATCCCATTGGTCTGTCCCGTGGGGCGGGACGGGCGAGGTTGCTCGGTAATGTTGGACCCAACGGAAGTGACGGCAGCTATTGCCCGAGCTCTGAAACCCCGCAAAGTCATGTTCCTGAACAACTCGGGAGGTCTCCGCAGCCAAGAAAACAAGGCACGACAGCAGGCGTTTGGCTCTGACTCTGTTTCCATAGACATAGAAGATACAGGGATGCAAACAACAGCAAAGCTTTTCGGCGAATGTTGCTTTTCCCACGCCAATTTGGGCGACTTGTGTGAATCGTCCAGATCCAAAGAGTAGTGATTTTTAATATACAGCATTTTTTAATTATTCTATGCTAAACTCATATCAATATATATACATTTATTTCAACATAGGCAATTGTTTTAAAGTCTATTTGAAAAAACAAAACAACGTATTATTTACCAGCAAACTTACATTGCATTAGAACTACATTATTCTTTGTTCTTTTTTTTACTTTTAATAATTGCATATGTACATTACTATATAGGTACATTTAACAAAAACTCCATAAAAATATGACCAAATTGCTTTTTGCCAAAGTTGTACTGTTCCATATATTTAATAAATAGAATCTTCTGTTTATCTAAGCACATAACAAAGGCCTTCGTCACATGGTTATATTACATTGTTACATTTAGTTTTTTCCCCCGCTTTGGGCAGCTCTCTCTTTTTCACCATACATGTGTTTGAATCCCCGATATACAGGGCCACACGGAATCTGCAGACGCACCATTTTCCACAGATTTTAAACAAATAAAATAAAGAAAATGAAAAAAAACTCCAAATGTTAACGCATGTTCAACCCAAGCCGAAAAACGGTCCGCTAAATTCCGCAGATTTTCATTCTGGATCACTGCTTAAAACAAAAAAAAAAACCGACTGCAGATTCTGTTTGGGTCTGCCGATACAGTGTGTGTATCAGGTTCGTCAGACGTTGTGCGTATACCGTGTATAAAAGGTGTCGTACAACTTCTCCTGAACACTTTGCATTTGTGTCACAGGTGCTGGACACAGTGTCGTTGCCTAGCGACCTGCCCAGTCTGTCCACGGCGGCGTGGCTGAGCGCCGCGGAGCGGCGCAGAGTGACGGCCATAGCCAGACTCCTCAACCAGCTGCTGACGGAGTCGTCCGCCGTGATCACCTCGGCGGACACGCTGCTGACCGAGCTGTTCAGCCACAGAGGCGAGACCGCCGACTCACTCACTTGACTACGTTTACATGAACAGAATATTCCGTTTTTTTGCCCTTGTTGTGAAAAAGACGACATTCTGACTAAGCTGTTTTACATACATTACATTTTTTATTTATTTTTTTCCACCGGTTGTGGACTTGTTCTAACCGTGCGAACACAGCCTCCCTCTTTCATTCCGTGCTGTCTTGACAAGGTCGGCGTTGCGATGTTTGCGATATCCACAAACCTGTTGATATCCAAGTCTTTCATGTTTAGAAGTAGCTGTGTTTCTCCTTCTTTTCTTTTGGGCATGCATCGCTACCGCAGCCTCGCCAACTGTTGGCTGGTTGGTTTGTGTACAGCAACCATAGCGACGCACAGAGCTGACCGTAAACCGTAAACGGGCAAGGCGTCGTAAACTCCTGTAAAAATCCAGATTGAGAAGCGTATTCCAAATGCACTATATACATAGTCTAAAGAATACCTGTAAAACCCCCAAATACCGGCATATCCCACTAGTCTTAATTGGAAAATGCTAAAAAATAAATAAATAAAAAAAGGCCTTATTCGGAATATGCTGTTTACATGACCTGTATCAAATTAGGAATATTGTGATATTTGGAATAAAAGTGGAATATTGTTGTGCATGTAAACGTACTCACTGACTTTCCCCCAAATTTAGACACGCATGCATGGAGAGCTGTCTATTTTGAGCTGTAACCCAAGAGGGAGGGAGGGAGTGTAGTTTTGACTACCCAACAATGATTAACATGACTTTATATCAAACTACCATTTCTTTACCTGCTTGTTCTTTCTGTCTGTATTCTCAGGGTCGGGGACACTCTTTAAAAACGGAGACCCGATACATCGGTAAACACTTGACACACATACACACAAGCAAAAACGAGTAATCTGACCCGTAACCCGAAATTCCCTAAAGTCGTAAAAGTATAACGACACATACTGCATTTGACTGTGTGTGTGTGTGTGTGTAGTTACAGCTCTCTGGATGGGATTGATGTAGACCGTCTGCTGGCTCTCATCAATAAGTCGTTTGACAAATCTCTGAGGCAAGACTACATCGACTCCCTGAAAGGACGACTGCACTCCATCTACCTCTCTGAAGGGTGTGTGCAAATAAAAATGGCCACCAGATCAGTGTTAGCAGGGTTCCGTGCCCGACCGGGCAAGTGAAATAAAAACATTCTGCTTGTCCCAAGTCAGTTTTTACTGGCCCCACTTTTTTTTATTTAGTGGTTATCAAATAACAACAAAGACTCAAGTAATCAGTTATATTTGGTCTTTATTTAAAATGTATTTGAATTTGGACTGCAGTAACTATTTTAAACACTAGCTGTTAGTATTACATATTGCACCTTTTAAGAAACTTAAACTTTTTCACCTTAGACAGTGGGAGGCACATATACAAACTGTTGTAATTCCTACACCGTTCACCTGATTTGGATGTAAATACCCTCAAATTAAAGCTGAAAGTCTGCAGTTAAAGCACATCTTGTTCGTTTCATTTCAACTCCATTGTGGTGGTGTATAGAGCCAAAAAGTTTAGAATTGTGTCGATGTCCCAATATTTATGGACCTGACTATATATATATATATATATATATATATATATATATATATATATATATGGTATTTGAAAAAAATGTTTTATGTTCAAATAGTAGTTAAGTAATATAATCTGCATCCCATCGTCCTTAGTAAAAAAAAAAGGCCTGTGTGTGTATGTGAGTATGCAAACTATTCTCCTGAACACGTTGTATCCGTCTGTCCCCTCCAGCTACAGTGCGGCAGCCATCGTCACCATGGAGCCGGTGAACAGCGGCACTCCCTACCTTGACAAGTTTGTGGTGAGCAGCAGCAAGCAGGGCCAGGGCACCAGCCACATCCTGTGGGAGTGTGTCAGACAGGACCTGGGCAAACTGTTCTGGAGGTCCAGAGCCACCAATAGGATCAACCCCTGGTAAAAAACGCACGCAAACTTAATAAAACTAAAACTTTTTTTTTTAATTAATATTGGTTTAACTGATAATATTTGGCTAATCGGTCAAAAATCCTATTGTTGGTTAACGGTTAATCCCACCCCGCCTTGTGTTGCTGCACATACAAGATAGCAGGTGTGTGTGTGTGTGCGTGCGTGTGTTTGGGGGGGCCTGTGTGTGTGACCTACCTACTTTGCATTTGTTGTTTTGCTATTACAATAGGGCCCTTAGTTACAATAGTCAAAACAAAGTGACATTTGACGTGTGATCTTTCTCTCTCTCTCTGTCTGTCCAGGTACTTTAAACATTGTGATGGCAGCTTTGTGAATGGGGCGTGGACTGTCTTCTGGTTCGGTCTGACAGACATTAGAGATTCCTACGAGCTGGTAGAGTATGCCAAGGACCTCCCGGACTCTTTCCACGCCCCCGCTTCTCCCACCTCCTCCGCCGGATCCTGAACCTCCCTCCTCCCGGCTGCTGCTGCCGCCTGTGTAGCCCTTCACCTCGACTACGGATATTGTTTACACTTTTTTTTTTTTTGCAATGACTGGACTTTCCTTTTACCTTGAAACTTGAAAACCAAAGCTACAGTGACACTGTCATACATGCAGGGTTGGGGATAGGGTTAGGATTTTTGACAAGCTATAAATCACCCTCTATCTTTAGCTCAAAGTGCGATTAGAGCGGAGGGTTTCAGAGGCAATCTCACGCTGCTAAGAAACACACACCATGGACACGCTACGGTTTGTTTCTTTTAAAAGGCAACATTTGCTCTCTCTTTTTGCAATTTTTTTTATCCAGACAAAACTAGTGTTTTTAACCCGAAACGGACAAATCTTATGGACCAGGGAAACCAAGCTTAAATACAATTACGAAGAAGTACTGTATGCCCTCACAAACAGGTCGGTCCTGTTTTTGAGATCAGTTATTTTGAATGCCAATTAAGTGTTTAATACAGGTGTTATTAAAGGGGCACTCAATAAAACAACCAGTTGTTTGGTATTTTCTGTGGCTCTGTAGAGTTATTATTGTTATTATTATTTTGAAAGATTAGTTTTGGGGCATTTTAGGTCTTTATTTGATATGATAGCTGAAGGCAGGAAAGGGGGGAAAAAGAGGGGGAATGACATGCAGCAAATGGCCGCAGGTCGGAATCGAACCCGCGGCCAGTGCGGTAAGGACTGAGCCTTTGTACAGCCAGCCTGCTCAACCTGGTGAGCTACCCGGGCGCCCCGGCAGAGAGCTTTTTAAAGGGGAACACCACCTGCTCATTGGACATAAGCGTCCGTCTCTCAAAGCCAGAAACCAGAGAAGTAAGTCCTTGAACTCCTTCACTTGGGGTAAGGACTCATTCCCTACCTGGAGAAGGCACTCCATCGGTTTCCTGCTGAGAACCATGGCCTCCGATTTAGAGGTGCTGATCCTGATCCCAGCCGCTTCACACTCGGCTGCGAACCGATCCAGTGAGTGCTGAAGGTCACAGGCCATCAGGACCACATCACCCGGCCATACGCCTTCTCCAGATCCACAAAACACATGTAGACTGGTTGGGCATACTCCCAGGCTCCCTCCAGGATCCTTGCGAGAGTAAAGATCTGGTCCATTGTTCCACAACCAGGACGGAATCCGCATTGTTCCTCTTCAACCTGAGATTCGACTATCGACCGAACCCTCCTTTCCAGCACCTTGGAGTAGACTTTACCGGGGAGGCTGAGAAGTGTGATACCCCTGTAATTGGCACACACCCTCTGGTCCCCCTTTTTAAAAAGGGGAACCACCACCCCGGTCTGCCACTCCTTAGGCACCGTCCCAGACTTCCACGCAATGTTGAAGAGGCATGTCAACCAAGACAACCCCTCCACACCCAGAGCTTTAAGCATTTCTGGACGGATCTCATCAATTCCTGGGGCTTTGCCACTGTGGAGTTGTTTAACTACCTCAGCAACCTCCACCAGGGAAATTGATGCCAATCCCCCCTCATCCTCCAGCTCTGCCTCTACCATAGAGGGCGTATTAGTCGGATTTAGGAGTTCCTCAAAGTGCTCCTTCCACCGCCCTATTACCTCCTCAGTTGAGGTCAACGGCGTCCCATCCTTACTGTACACAGCTTGGATGGTTCTCCGCTTCCCCCTCCTGAGGTGGCGAACGGTTTTCCAGAAGTACCTTGGTGCCGACCAAAACTCCATGTCTTCTCCGAACTTCTCCCACATGCGCTGCGTTGCCTCTTTCACGGCAGAGGCTGCAGCCCTTCAGGCCCTTCGGTACCTTGTAACTACCTCCAGAGTCGTCTGGGATAACATATCCCGGAAAGACTCCTTCTTCAGTCGGACGGCTTCCCTGACCACCGGTGTCCACCACGGTTTTCGTGGGTTACCGCCCCTTGAGGCACCTAAGACCCTAAGACCACAGCTCCTCACCGCAGCTTCAGCAATGGAAACTTTGAACATTGTCCACTCGGGTTCAATGCCCCCAGCCTCCACAGGGATGCACGAAAAGCTCCGCCGGAGGTGTGAGTTGAAAGTCTGTCGGACAGGGGCCTCCTCCAGACGTTCCCAATTTACCCACACTACCCGTTTGGGCTTACCAGGTCTGTCCAGAGTCTTCCCCCACCCCCTGACCCAACTCACCACCAGATGGTGATCGGTTGACAGCTCCGCCCCTCTCTTCACCCGAGTGTCCAAAACATACGGCCTCAGATCAGATGAAACGATTATAAAACCGATCATTGACCTTTGGCCTAGGGTGCTCTGGTACCAAGTACACTTATGAGCATCCCTATGTTCAAACATGGTGTTCGTTATAGACAATCCATGACTAGCACAGAAGTCCAACAACAAACAACCACTCTGGTTTAGATCAGGGAGGCCATTCCTCCCAATCACGCCTCTCCATGTGTCTCCATCATTACCCACGTGTGCGTTGAAGTCCCCCAGCAGAACTATGGAGTCCCCGACTGGAGCCCCATGCAGGACTCCACTCAAGGTCTCCAAGAAGGCCGAATACTCTGAACTCTTGTTTGGAGCATATGCACGAACAACAGTCAGAGTTTCCCCCCCCACAACCCGCAGGCGTAGGGAGGCGACCCTCTCGTCCACCGGGTTAAACTCCAACGTAGCTGCGCTCAGCCGGGGGCTTGTGAGTATCCCCACACCCACCCGGCGCCTCACACCCTGGGCAACTCCGGAGAAGAAAAGAGTCCAACCCCTATCCAGGAGTATGGTTCCAGAACCAAGACTGTGCGTAGAGGTAAGCCCCACCAGATCTAACCGGTAGCGCTCCACCTCCCGCACAAGTTCCGGCTCCTTCACCCACAGAGAGGTGACATTCCACGTCCCCAGAGCCAGCCTCTGCTGCCCGGGTCTGGTCCGTCGAGGCCCCTGACCTTCACTGCCACCCATGTGGCAGCGCACCCGACCCCAGCTGTTCCTCCCACAGGTGGTGGGCCCATGGGATGGAGAGATGTCCGCCACGTAGCTTTTTCGGGCTGTGCCCGGCCGGGCTCCGTGGCAAACCCGGCCACCAGACGCTCGCTGACGAGCCCTCCATCTGGGCCTGGCTCCAGACGGGGGCCCCGGGCTTCCTCCGGGCAGGGTCACTTCATCCCTTCCTCGATGTTTCATAGGATTTTTGAACCATTCTTTGTCTGGCCCCTCACCTGAGACCACTTTGCCTTGGGAGACCCTACCAGGAGCACAAAGCTCCAGACAACACAGCCCTCAGGTTCATAGGGACACACAAACCTCTCCAACACGATAAGGTGATGGTTCCCGGAGATGGTTCATCTTAGTTTACATGATATAACTAATTACATGCATACTTGCCTGTTATCTGCGTTTCATGCGCACCTATTGAGATACAGCATTTTTTCTGATTATTGATTCCCCCATCATATATCTATACAGGTTCAGTCTGGTGAGCTTGTGTCATTCGCATTTCTTACACCGACACAAAACCTGTCCGATCTAAGTATTATTATTTAACATTCTTTTTTTATTTAATTATTTATTATTTTGGAACAAACAAGGGTCTCTGTTTAAGAACGCCGGCTCGCAGCTGCTTTAACGCACCGCAGCGCATATATCTTCAAGTTTAGCCTAACCGAACGTCCAGTTTAACTGCCACAAGTTGTTCTTCTTGTAATAAAGATCTCAAAGAGGAAAAACCCGCTGTATTTTTGTATTTTCATTGCATTTTTAATTTATAAAAAGTAAAATAAATAATGAATTTTAATATAAAGATATTAATGATTAATCGATAGTCTATTTCCGTTATTCTATTTTAACTTAATTCATGAATTAGTCCTATTTTATTTTTTTTGGGTCATTTTCAACCTTTATTAGACAGGACAGCTGAGGACATGAAAGGGGAGAGAGAGAAGGGGAGTGACTGTGTCGAGGAGTAATCTTCCTATATATGGGCGCCCGTGTGTTTTTAGGTGAAAGGTTATTAGCGTTTTCTTTATTTTTTTTTTTATTTGAGTCAGATAATACTGGATATGTTCATCAGTTCAGGCTATTCTCTGTAATATTTGTACAGAAGAGGATCAGGGCCACATGTGAAAAATGTGTTTGAGTTCTGAGTTTAAAGTCAGAATTGTGAGTTTTTTTTCTTTTTTTTTCTTTTTCAAAGTCAAAATTCTGAGTTTAAAGTCAGCGCTCTTGACCTTTTTTTTTTTTTTCTTCTCAGAATTCTGACGTTAAACTCACATTTGGTCCTCTTCTGTATATATTTGAGTCATTTTCTTACCGACCAGTTTCCATTCAGCAGTTTTAATAATCTGCTGGTCAGAAGGCGAAGGTCAGTTCAGTTTAGGTTTTGGCCTGCTGGTGGAGCCTTCAGATCGACGTTTACACAGGCAGGCTGAGCTGACAACTGAAGAAATATGAAATGCCGGAACATTGTATATGGGGAGACTGAGCTCTGTGCAGAGGCTTGTACTCCTTTGTGGGATGGGCGGTAGAGAAGAAGGTAGTTAATTTCACTTGTATGCTCCGGTATAATTTTGGAGAAAACTTGCATATAATAAACATGGACACTTTACGTTAACCACAACAATTTATGTATTTTTTGTTAACGTCATTTCACACACACACACACACACACACACACACACACACACACACACACACACACACACACACACAGCCTATCACCTGTTGGGGGTGGCTCTTCCTGCTTAGTAGCGATGGGACTGTGAGGTTGAGCGGACATTGTTTGCATATGGTTAGTGCCTGCAGTTTCTTGTGTTTAAGAGCGAGTCAAACAGGTTTGTCAAACTTTCCGTGTTATCTATCATAATCACCATTGCCCTGGATCAATAGCTAAGAGTAGAGCCTGAAGAAGAGAACATGGTAAATACTCATTCATCTTTCTGTAACATAAACTATAATGTTTTTGGTTCTCATGGTGACATTTTCTCTGTATTTCTGCGTGGTCTTAATAATAACTGCTGCTCCTGGTTTTCTAATACTCATCCAGAGTGATTTAGAATGTGTGCATAGTACTGGCATCATCAACTCTTCATTGATTTGATCCTGTAATGCTAGCCTACTGTTTTTGCTTCTTCTTTCTCTATTTTCGGTTAACATGTAATCCATTTTAAATGTAAACAAAATGTTATATGTTGTACTGTATTCAGAGTAGAAATAATTAGGCAACGAATTAATTAGGCAAGCAAAGAAATGAAACAAAAACATGTTTGACACAATTACATGTTAGGAGTTAAATACGACGTGGCGAGAGGTATGACTGGAAGAGGAACATACTGTAGGTGAAGTACTGTGCAGTTTATGAAATTAGGCCTTTTAGGGAAGCGCAACATACTCCTTTTTATTGTATTTATTTATTCATGTGTGTATGTACTGTATGTGTTAGATAAATAGTGCTGTAGTTGTCTTGTTCAATGTTTGTGTTGTGGTTATGTGTTAATATGCCTGTACTGTACAACAAGTTGCCTCTCGGGCAAGTCTAAGTCTTCTAAGTCTAAGTCTAAAGGCTTGATTAAATTAGCTTGGTTACTTACATTTCAGGAATTATGAGCCCAAACCTAAAAGTGTGTGTCTTTCGCTTCAGCAGGCTGTGATTACCAAAATACTACAGAGGGTTGCTGTTGTGTGTGCGATCATCCTGCCGATATTCTATTTCATTATATTCCATTACTGTTCTGGAGAGCTAAGACAAGAGGTTTCCACTATACAAAAGAGGTAAAGCCCACTCTGTGTGTGTGTGTGTGTGTGTGTGTGTGCGCTGCTTTTGTAGTTTGTCCTTTAGTTTCCCTAATTTGTAGAAAACGGCAACTGTGTTGACAGCAATATCCAAAGCAAAAATGTGCGTAAGAAGGCAAACAAACACAGGACTTCCACTAAGCACTTTCATAGGTGTCCCTTGTGGAACTAAACGTCAAACCGTCATTGTTAAAGTAATCAAAGTTTTACAGACCTTCGTCAGTGAGGCATTGACTGTCTGCGAGTCTGTGAAGTCACATTATGTTCTTATTTTAGTAGTTTTACGTGACTCATTTTAAGTAGGGCTGCACAATTAATCACAATTTTATCGAAATCGCAATATGAACTAGTGCAGTATCCAAATTGCAGGGGCGCATATGTGTCAAACCATTCTAAAATAAAGTATTGCGGTGCTGCAGAGATGTCCCAGCCTACAAAATGTATCCTACAGACTAAAGAAAAAATCTGGTACAGAGTTTGGTACAGATCCTCGCAAAAAATCACACTTCAATAATTCTTTTTGATAAGAAGGCCATTTTCTTATCTCCTTTTCTTCATTTAGGAGTTTGGAGCACGGGATGTGGAATTTACATGTAGGTCGAAACCTCTCTGTTTGAAAGACCACGTGGTCTCTGAGTCTTTTGTCTCTGAGTGCCGGTTGGCCACATGTTTTCTTTTGTACAAGATCAGTTTATGCACATTTGTTTGGATCCAACAGTCCCCCTTTTGGTCTAACGATCGGGTTGAACCCCGATATCTCCAATATCGAGAATCATATCCCAATCGCAATATCAGTCGAAAATAATCTCAATTAGATATTTTCCCTAATATCGTGCAGCCCTAATTTTAAGACAATCCCTGATGTTCTACTAACCCTTTGTATTTTTGTTGCCTAAACTTAACTACTTTCACCATGTTTTATTACTTATGTATGCACCCGTTAACGTAAAATAGAACACTTACAATCGATTACATTTTTTATTATAGTGTCAAATCATAACAGGTCACTTTACAGATAGGGTAGGTCTAGACCACACTCTATGACTTACAGAGACACAACAATTCTCCTGAAGAGCAAGCATTTGGTGCGACAGCGGTGAGGAAACTTTTTTTAACAGGCAGAAAACTCAGATAGAACATGGCTCTTGGTAGGCGGCCATCTAGTCTATATACTTGACGTTCCACTTCAGAGATTGAAATTCTGCCGGATTACACTTATTTAGGCTTGATATCCATTGCCTTGGGCTTCCTTTGTGTTCTCTCTCTAAACTCCAGACTCTGTCTGTCTGTCTGAGTTTTCTGTTGCATGACTAAAACTACGGTGGCTGACAGGGGCAAACGCACTGCAACTTAATGGAACACACGCAAATAGACAAAACACAAACAAATTAATAAAACCTCTTCATTAATTTGACAACACATGCGCAGCATTTAGCAAACACGCTGCAAATACACCCAACACAACCAAATACACAAACACGCTGCAAATATAGAAATGATGCAAAAAGAAACCACACAAACTCCGAAAACAGAAACGATGCAAAAAGAAAAGCACACAATTCCCGAAAACAAATGCAACAAAAAAACCGCTGCATCCAGATTACACAACGGAAGTTCTCCAGACCTCTAGAGGGAGCAGCTAGTGGAACAGCTGGATTTTCAACCCCACGGGGAGAGAGCGCTCTGCCTTTTTATTACCACGAGTTTACAGACACGTCTCTGCTGTGAAAATCAAGCTGTTCCACTTAGCGCTCCCCCTAGTTACCAGTACTATTTTGGCCAGGTCTGCCATTGCAAGACATGTCGCCCCATTTGAAACGCCTCACAAAAGGAGTTAACGGTGCACACTCTTGACGTTAAGCCAAAAACTCAGTCTTCCCTGTTTACACAACAACACAAAAACAGTATTTCTACAAATCTTCACCCTAGCCGGATTTTTCCAAAAGCTCCGTTTACAGTGACCTAAAAACTTGTGTGACGACAAAAGGCCAAAACGCATAGAAAAAGCTACGCTTCAAAAAACAACAACACTTGTGTACGTGTGGACTAAGCCTAAGATACAGTCATTCTGTGCGTTGCCCTGAAGCAATGTTGAACATTGTGCTTGTTCTTAAGTGATAACATGACAAAGAAGAGAACAGAATTGCGATCCTTCTGAACTCTTCTCCCCCCCCCCCCACACACACACACACACACACTTCCAGCTTGTCACTCCAGGGTCATATTCCCCCACCTGCTCCATGCACCTGTCCTGGCGGCTCAGTGCTGCTCAAAGATCACATCCCCAAGGATCAGTATGAGAAGATGGCCAAACGCCGAGCTAAGGAGCTCCAACAACACAAAGCCAGGTAGTGGATGGATGGATTTATAAATGAATGCATGTATTGGTGTCATTATTTAAATATTTCATTATTTATTAAGGATTGTACAGTACCCCCAATCATTACTGAGAGACCATATCCGGATAAAAAATGTGATCATTGTGAGCAGATTAGCCTATTGTCCATCCATCCATCTTCATCCGCTTATCCGGGGTCGGGTCGCGGGGGTAGCAGCTCCAGCAGGGGACCCCAAACTTCCCTTTCCCGGGCCACATTAACCAGCTCCGACTGGGGGATCCCGAGGCGTTCCCAGGCCAGGTTAGAGATATAATCCCTCCACCTAGTCCTGGGTCTCCCCCGAGGCCTCCTCCCAGCTGGACGTGCCTGGAACACCTCCCTAGGGAGGCGCCCAGGGGGCATCCTTACCAGATGCCCGAACCACCTCAACTGGCTCCTTTCGACGCAAAGGAGCAGCGGCTCTACTCCGAGCTCCTCACGGATAACTGAGCTTCTCACCCTATCTCTAAGGGAGACGCCAGCTACCCTCCTGAGGAAACCCATTTCGGCCGCTTGTACCCTGGATCTTGTTCTTTCGGTCATGACCCAGCCTTCATGACCATAGGTGAGGGTAGGAACAAAAACTGACCGGTAGATTGAGAGCTTTGCCTTCTGGCTCAGCTCTCTTTTCGTCTAACGGTGCGATAAATTGAATGTAATACCGCACCTGCTGTGCCGATTCTCCGACCAATCTCCCACTCCATTGTCCCCTCACTCGCGAACAAGACCCCAAGGTACTTGAACTCCTTCACTTGGGGTAAGGACTCATTCCCTACCTGGAGAAGGCACTCCATCGGTTTCCTGCTGAGAACCATGGCCTCCGATTTAGAGGTGCTGATCCTCATCCCAGCTGCTTCACACTCGGCTGCGAACCGATCCAGTGAGTGCTGAAGGTCTGCAGGCCGATGATGCCATCAGGACCACATCATCTGCAAAAAGCAGCGATGAGATCCCCAGCCCACCGAACTGCAACCCCTCTCCACCCCGACTACGCCTCGATATCCTGTCCATAAATACTACAAACAGGATTGGTGACAAGCGCAGCCCTGGCGGAGGCCAACTCTCACCTGAAAGCGAGTCCGACTTACTGCCGAGAACCCGGACACAGCTCTCGCTTTGGTCGTACAGAGATTGGATGGCCCTGAGAAGGGACCCCCTCGCCCTGTACTCCCGCAGCACCTCCCACAGTATCTCCCGGGGCACCCGGTCATACGCCTTCTCCAGATCCACAAAACACATGTAGACTGGTTGGGCATACTCCCAGGCTCCCTCCAGGATCCTTGCGAGAGTAAAGATCTGGTCCGTTGTTCCACGACCAGGGACGGAATCCGCATTGTTCCTCTTCAACCTGAGATTCGACTATCGACCGAACCCTCCTTTCCAGCACCTTGGAGTAGACTTTACCGGGAGGCTGAGAAGTGTGATACCCCTGTAATTGGCACACACCCTCTGGTCCCCCCTTTTTTAAAAAGGGGAACCACCACCCCGGTCTGCCACTCCTTAGGCACCGTCCCAGACTTCCACGCAATGTTGAAGAGCGTGTCAACCAAGACAACCCCATCCACACCCAGAGCTTTAAGCATTTCTGGACGGATCTCATCAATTCCTGGGGCTTTGCCACTGTGGAGTTGTTTAACTACCTCAGCAACCTCCACCAGGGAAATTGATGCCAATCCCCCCCTCATCCTCCAGCTCTGCCTCTACCATAGAGGGCGTATTAGTCGGATTTAGGAGTTCCTCAAAGTGCTCCTTCCACCGCCCTATTACCTCCTCAGTTGAGGTCAACAGCGTCCCATCCTTACTGTACACAGCTTGGATGGTTCCCCGCTTCCCCCCTCCTGAGGTGGCGAACGGTTTTCCAGAAGTACCTTGGTGCCGACCGAAAGTCCTTCTCCATGTCTTCTCCGAACTTCTCCCACACACGCTGCTTTGCCTCTTTCACGGCAGAGGCTGCAGCCCTTCGAGCCCTTCGGTACCTTGCAACTGCCTCCGGAGTCGTCTGGGATAACATATCCCGGAAAGACTCCTTCTTCAATCGGACGGCTTCCCTGACCACCGGTGTCCACCACGGTGTTCGTGGGTTACCGCCCCTTGAGGCACCCTAAGACCCTAAGACCACAGCTCCTCACCGCAGCTTCAGCAATGGAAACTTTGAACATTGTCCACTCAGGTTCAATGCCCCCAGCCTCCACAGGGATGCACGAAAAGCTCCGCCGGAGGTGTGAGTTGAAAGTCTGTCGGACAGGGGCCTCCTCCAGACGTTCCCAATTTACCCACACTACCCGTTTGGGCTTACCAGGTCTGTCCAGAGTCTTCCCCCACCCCTGACCCAACTCACCACCAGATGGTGATCGGTTGACAGCTCCGCCCCTCTCTTCACCCGAGTGTCCAAAACATATGGCCTCAGATCAGATGAAACGATTATAAAATCGATCATTGACCTTTGGCCTAGGGTGCTCTGGTACCAAGTACACTTATGAGCATCCCTATGTTCGAACATGGTGTTCGTTATAGACAATCCATGACTAGCACAGAAGTCCAACAACAAACAACCACTCTGGTTTAGATCAGGGAGGCCGTTCCTCCCAATCACGCCTCTCCATGTGTCTCCATCATTACCCACGTGCGCGTTGAAGTCCCCCCAGCAGAACTATGGAGTCCCCGACTGGAGCCCCATGCAGGACTCCACTCAAGGTCTCCAAGAAGGCCGAATACTCTGAACTCTTGTTTGGTGCATATGCACAAACAACAGTCAGAGTTTTCCCCCCCACAACCCGCAGGCGTAGGGAGGCGACCCTCTCGTCCACCGGGTTAAACTCCAACGTAGTGGCGCTCAGCCGGGGGCTTGTGAGTATCCCCACACCCGCCCGGCGCCTCACACCCTGGGCAACTCCGGAGAAGAAAAGAGTCCAACCCCTATCCAGGAGTATGGTTCCAGAACCAAGACTGTGCGTAGAGGTAAGCCCCACCAGATCTAACCGGTAGCGCTCCACCTCCCGCACAAGTTCCGGCTCCTTCACCCACAGAGAGGTGACATTCCACGTCCCCAGAGCCAGCCTCTGCTGCCCGGGTCTGGTCCGTCGAGGCCCCTGACCTTCACTGCCACCCATGTGGCAGCGCACCCGACCCCAGCGGTTCCTCCCACAGGTGGTGGGCCCATGGGATGGAGGGATGTCCGCCACGTAGCTTTTTCGGGCTGTGCCCGACCGGGCTCCGTGGCAAACCCGGCCACCAGACGCTCGCTGACGAGCCCTCCATCTGGGCCTGGCTCCAGACGGGGGCCCCGGGCTTCCTCCGGGCAGGGTCACTTCATCCCTTCCTCGATTTTTCATAGGATTTTTTGAACCATTCTTTGTCTGGCCCCTCACCTGAGACCACTTTGCCTTGGGAGACCCTACCAGGAGCACAAAGCTCCAGACAACACAGCCCTCAGGTTCATAGGGACACACAAACCTCTCCACCACGATAAGGTGATGGTTCCCGGAGAAGTAGCCTATTGTTACCGTATTATTATTTTCTTTTTTTTTACCATGTTCTTATTTAGATGTTCTGTCACCTTGAGATGTTTTTCCCCATTAATACCCTCAGGTTTTGCCCATGAATACCCTAGAACAGAAATGAATACCCAGTGATACCCGTTATTTTTGTATTGTATTTTTATTGTATATTTTTTATTTTTTACAAGGTTATTACCTTTTTGTAAGTGAAACATATTACCCCAGTATTCCTTTGTTGTAACCAAGATATTGTCCCCTTAGTAGGTTGTTATCGTTGAGCTGCATGGTAAAACCGTTTCTTCATGCTTATTAGTTTGCTTCCACAAAAGTGACATTTAGCAGAAAGCATGACAATTACGGGTTGGCACAAACATACGGAGCCCCAGACGTGACATCCGGGAAAAAAAAATATATTGTGGCCACGAAAAACAAATTTGTGGTCACGAAATGCTACTTTTTCACGACAGCGATAACCCAGAGCAAGCTAAAGATGCTGTGATTGAATTGCATTTTAGGCTGGGAATGAGTTACAAAGACATTCTAAAAAAACCTGGTATTGCAAGGAATCGTTATTACCAAGAGGCATTTAAACAGAATATTGAGAGCCCGGATGCTTTACCCAGAAACTGTGACCGCAGAGGCCGCTGCTGCACATCGTCTGCCCGTGTGTGGTAGACAATAGAGGGCGAAGAAGAGCGTCTACGCAAACGGCGTAAACATGAATACATTACATCCAGGGGTTACAGCTGTATGATTATTCGCGGTTTGTTATTGCTTCCTAAGGAGAAGAGAGTAAACCACTGGTGACCATATTAACCACCTCAGGCATAGTAACATATATTTATCTGAAAGTAAATAAAATATATTAAAGTACATTTTCTCTGAAATGTTTCTAAACATGTATTTCTTTGTGACTGCATGCACGATAGGTTACATTTGTAATAGCCTACCTAAAACCTCACACTAGACCTACATTTAAAACTTAAAATAATCATATTCTACTGTAAAGAAAAGAAATAACTAAATATTTAATGGACCAGCACATTGGGTAAATTGTCAGAATATGTGACCCCCACTGTAGCTGCTTAATAAAGGCGTTAACCTTCAAAATATTGTTTGGGGTAGTTATCTCATCCCTTCACACTAATCTGGACACGTTTTCTTATTTATAGTCATCACAGAGCCAGTACAACAGAGGCCACCATATCTGACAAGTAGCAGCCATCAGAATGTGTGACCCCACTGTAACTGCTACTCCCGGGATGAGATAACTACCCCAAACAATATTTTGAAGTTGAACTCCTTTATTAAGCAGTTCCAGTGGGGTCACATATAACTTACCCAATGTGCTGGTCCATTACATATTTAGTTATTTCTTTTCTTTACAGTAGAATATGATTATTTTAATGTAGGTCTAGTGTGAGGTTTTAGGTAGGTTATTACAAATGTAACTCGTGCATGCAGTCACAAAGAAGTACGTTTAGAAACATTTCAGAGAAATGTACCTTAAAGCTACATTGTGTAAGAATTTCTCCCATCTAGCGGTGAAATTGTATATGACAACCAACTGAATATTACTTTCTAGCCCTTCCTCCTACGGTGGCCGAACCCAAAATGATCTCTTAGTATCTCCATCGTTTACACGCAGCTGTTCTAGCCACTCCAATATCGTTGCTTTGCCTGTCGTGTTGTCGTTTTAATTCTCTTTCTCGCTTCCCTGGCGAGTAATCTCCCCCTGGCATTCGTCACGGTGCCGATAGGTGTAAGAGGGCCAAATGCGGAGGTATGTCCCTCTTTGGCTAATGTATTTTAAAAGATGGAGGCGCTACAGGGCTGCCGTCATTAGAGCGAGTAGCTCCTATGTATTCCGAATGATTCTACGCTTATGAGAATACTTTGATTAGTTGGTGGAAGTAATTACACATGAATGAGTACATATTTCTGAAAGAACAAAGTGTTAGGGGCTTGTTCTGACCCAGAACGCAGAGATTTCACACACAGACCATGAAAGCAGTTTGTAAAGGTTTTAATGAACAAAATGGTACTCAGAGATACAGTGTGGGTTCTGTCTGAGCGGGGAATCTCCCGGCTGGTCCGAGTACCGAGGCGAGCCAGGGGGGGAAGGATCCAGGTCGTACGAGACTCGAGGCGGACAGGCAGGGAAGAGTTCACAGAAGTTTCCACAGGTGGAGGATGAGGCTGGACGGTGAGGCTGGAAGCCTGTAGGCACAGTGGAGGAGGCAGCAGGTCTGAGCGGTCACTGGACAGAAACACGGGGTAAGTATGAGCTCAGGAGAACAAAGACAAAAGCTAGGGTGCACAAGACAACACGGACACAACTTGAGTAAACTGAGAACTCAGAGCCAAGTTACCACATGGGTGTAGATAACGAACTGGCGCCGAAGAGGTGATCAGCCCGGGTTTAAGTATTGCTGCAATGAATCTTGTAGATGAGCTGCAGCTGTGAGGAACAGCTGTGCGGTATTGATTCGGCCACGTCCCTTGACCTACTTTCCTCTGAACACACCTCCAGCACTCCAGGTGGAAAAACACAGATACACACAGACAAACAGAGAACAAAAACACCCAAAACAGGGCGGAGAGAGAGAGCTGCCCATAACACAAAGGGGTTTTTGACACAATGTAGGTTTAATATATTTGATTTACTTTCAGGTGGTTCAGGTTTTTTTACTGGGAGCACTGTAGCCCCTAACTGAAAAGTTTAGGGGCACAAGCAGAAAATTTAGGGGGCGCACACCTTAAATCGACCCCAAACACAATTTTTCATATTTTCCCCATGTATTGTATACTGTCAGTGTAATGTATTACTGCCACTGACTCATTCAGGCTCACGTTCAAAGTATTTTCAAACAAAACTGAGGCTAGCTCGCCCCTCCCTCCTCCTCATCCCGTCCCCTCCCTTCCGTGCTTCCTTGCACTAACCCCCCCAACCCCCCCCACCCCCAAAATCCTTCTTGTCGGTTATTGGCTGGAACGCTGTTTGTTATGTTTCGTGGGTGCAGGTTGGCCAGTTTGTTTTTGTTGCCGTTTGTGGAGCCTGGGCTGTCTACAGCTGTTTTTTTTACGGTGTGATCAGGGGACAGGCAGCTCGCGGATAGTGAGGAGATGTTTGCTGTATGTGACAAAAAATGTTGTAGCCTAAAAAACACGTGACATCGCTTAGAGCACCTTTAACATGTCACAGCATACTCTATGCTTGAGGCTAAGATTGTGGGGGTCCGGTCTGGAGCCCTGTGGTTAATATGGTCACCAGTGGTTTACTCTCTTCTCTTTAGGAAGCAATAACAAACTGCGTATAATCATACAGCTTGCATCCGTGGATGTAATGTATTCATGTTTACGCCGTTTGCGTAGACACTCTTCTTCGCCCTCCATTGTCTACCACGCACGGGCAGACGATGTGCAGCAGCGGCCTCTGCGGTCACAGTTTCTGATGGGTCACTGCTGTTTTATGACCTTACCTCCTCTTCACCCTCACCTCCACAGGACTACATCTGTATTATCTAGACTGCTGATTGCTTTGCCAAACTCTCCTCTGCAGTATCCTATCCAAGGTTTTACAGTACGGCCTTTGACCACCAGTCCCATACCAGGTTTGTTACACAATGAATTACACAAAGGTTTGAAGTCAATTAATTACTTATAGCTAATTATAGCAATAGCAAGTTGGGTTGGTTTGGGTAGGTCATGGAAAAATACAGTGAAAAATAATGCACTCAGGGAGCTAAATCTGTTGGGACCAAAATGTGTCTAAGCAACCAGAATTTAGGGGATTTAGTCAAGCCATAAATGAAACATGGCTGGAATATCTGGTGAAATGAACTGTCATAGTGTATCTTAAAACGTATGGGTGTAAGCCAATACAAAACATATGGTAACTGAGAGTAGTAATAACCAACAAACAATACCACAGCAAATGAGTTGACTTAGCAATATGAAAGGTGTGTTCCTGATCCTGACACACTGTGTGTTTATTTCCAGGGCAGAGTTACCATAGTACAGCTCAAACAGCTGCTTGGGGATTTTTTAGCAGTTTAAGAGGAGGACGTTCCAAAGCCAGAGATGTGTCCTGTTAAAGTATGAAAGCATGAGGTGATTTTGATTTCAGGTTTAGCACTGCATGCGGGACAAAGAAGCAGCTACAAGGTTGGTGTGATCCCATCCCACATGTGATGCAACAAATCGGTTGGTCAATCTCACGCAATACAATCTGTTTTTATAGAAATAATTTCTTGGCTTGGTGCTGATATTACTATGGCATGACATCAGTTAACATCATTGTACAGCAGCCATCTTGCTGTTAACCTTAGAAATGGGGGCATAAATTTCACTGCAACTACGGGGTACAGGTCCTGAAACCGCTGCAATTATTGCTTTTGTATTTGATTTTGAAAGCTGATTTTTATTCAGTTTTATTTTGAATTTTGACTCTTGATTCTTTTTTTTTCGCCAAAAAGTCTAAATATTATTTTGTCCATATTTGTATTCTTGTCATAATGTCAGGAAAACACTTTCCCTGAAAAGCCAGAAGGAAACGGTGATGAATATTATGGTAGAGTTTGACTGTGAATGAGACGCAATTACCATTTGGCTTTCAAAATGTCTTGACCAATGTGCCCTGGCGTTGAGGTCTGTGGTGTAGCTGCTCACCTTGTTCTTGCAGCTTGTGCTAGATGTGCGCAGACAGCACAGCGCTCTCCTTGCTTTCTCTGATTCTCTGATTGTGGTGTGGGACTGGCCTTCTTCCATCTTGGGAAATAAATAAAAATGTAATGATATATTACAAAAGAATGATACTAAAAGCCTGGTGCCCAAAAAAGCGGTAACTTCCGTGCCTAAAAAGTGAACCCAATGCGGAAGCCTGCATTTTATCAACTTTCCAGCAGGGGGGCGACTCCACTGGTTGCAAAAAGAAGTCTGTAACCCTGTAGGGGCGTGGCTACAAAACAACCTGTCAATCAGGACAGAGGCTTAGCAATGCTAACCATGGCCCTGTGTACATTTAAAATAGCCGTGAACTTGTTTTTGGGTGTTGCCCATGCTCTCTCTGTAAGTTTTCACTTCATCAAAGCTGATTGGAACATTTTGGTCGGCTAAAACTGTCTTGTTCAGCTTTCTCCCAACCAAAGCTAGCTAGCTAGTAACTTAAGAGAAAGTCTGCCGATTTTCAACCAGCTCTTAGTGGTTTACATATGAACGGCACCAGGATGACTCGCTTCAGAAGGGTTGAAAATTGTCAACTCTCCCTCTTTAGCATTTAGCATAGCGCAGCGCCATTGAAACCATACACAACACTGGCTTCGCGTCATTCTCCCCAGCTCCGCCCTTTTGTCCAAATATGGTTACTTCTGGCTCTAAAATACCAAGATGGCGATGACCAAAATGCAAACTCGAAGCTTGAAAACGGAAGTCCACAAACCAATGGGTGACATCACCAATGCTACGTCCATTATTTTTACAATCTATGTGCCCAAACTGAACTTCTTGCTTCAGGTTACTTGCATAGTTTTTTTTTTGCAAACAAAAATATTACATTCCAAGAATTATCTTTAGTATAGATTTCATGAACTTTCTTTTAATCTTTACAAATTTCATAAAATGGTAAAATATGAAGATTTTCTTTTTGATACACCATTTCACGATTTTAGGCTAATTCCACTTGTTTTTAGCAAGCAAAGCCAGGAAATCCAAGCAACTGGAGCCTCCAACAATTTGCCAGCAGTTAGCTATAGACCAACCAAGCTTCAAGCTAAAGGTCCTTAAATTAACATAAGAACCTAAGCTGGAGAATCCTGGTCAGATCTATGGACTGACCACTGTACGCGACTTCTAGCAACCAGAGGAATTTTCCGTAGCTGGTGAGCAAGCCAGCCTAAAGACAACTACACTCAAAAACCGAGGAAGATAGGACAGAAGGATAGGATCCTTGTACAAAGTCACAATTTTCCTGGACATGATTTAAATCATTATTTGAAATTAATGTAGATAATAGAAGATTTACTCTGGTGTGTCTACTCTAGGTGTCCTTGAATGTGTCCAAAGGGGTCCTGACTACGGAGAATCTAGCTGAAGGGGTGAAGGTCCAAGGTGAGATTTCGATATCAGAACTAACTTCATATAGGTTGTAGTTGGATTTGACTAAGTCTGATTTGTTTAAGCAAATGAGCTTTAGCCTACTCCTGCCTGAAAGACATTTGAATCAGATGTGATTCCTGCTGTGACCGTGCTTTCGAAACTTTTGACAGATGAGGGAACCTGTAGAGGCTAAGCCCAAGCTTTAAGTCCCTGAGGTACCATGGGTTGAACAGTTGACACACCTTTTACCTTGTAGGTCAATTAGATGAAGAAGAAGTTATATATGGCATACATGTATATGGCGTACATGTGCATGGCGTGTATGGGTATGTGTGTTCGTGCAGTCTGTAGTGGTGTTGTCAAAAAACTGTCTGTCTGTGCTTCCGAGTAGAACACCAAGTCTGACATCGCTAGACCTATCGCCACAGCGCTGCAGAGTTAGGTCGGGCTCTACCACACAAACATTCCAGGATAGGAGAAAAAAAAAAACACTCTGGGTTGTTTGCATTTATTTAAACCAATCACAATCAGTTTGGGCGGTGCTAAGCTCCACTAGCAGATAAGGTGGCTCTGCAAAATGGTCTCAGGAAGGAACTTGTTTTGGTGGAACATTTGCACCCCGCAAAGGAAAACGCCACATACAATATGGAATGAAGTTAACTGTTATAATACAGTAACATGAGTTATATAAATTAGCTGGATGCACGGTTAAACATAATTTGCTCTTAACAGTGTATCGCCGTGTGCATTTTGTCCGTAGCAAATCCCCGCCAATCGGTCCCTGCCTTGTTGCACGATCCAAATTTTCTTTCAAACTTGACATTTTCAGCATGTAGGTTGCTAGCTCGAAGTTTGTTGTGGTTTCCCAAAGCGAACAGAGTTAGACAACAGCAACACACCTCGCTGGAACATCTGGCGCGTTTATTCTGGAAATGAACTTCCGTCGACCCAGACTAAGAACACCTGACCAACCAAATATTGCTTCCTATTTATCCCCTGAGCTCAAATTGGCTCTTACAGAACATAAACTGCAGCCATCAAGTGACAAATCTCTACTGCATGGCAACTGTACTCTAGGTAAAGGGTGTATAAAGATATTTTTTTTCTCAAACATCAGTGCTACAGACACCAAAGAGTTGGTGATGCTGGACCTGCAGAAGGTTCATGCTTCTCACTGTTCCAAAAAAGGCCAACCCTGAAATTTCACCAGGCACAGGTACGCCGCGCACTGGCTACGTCATAGTTTTGTTCGGTCAGCCACCATGCACCATAACACATGGGAGCGTCTCAGAAACAGATTGTTTTGCCTGCCCAACTCGCAGATTCCATTGTTTTGGTAATATTTCCTGGATATTTATGCTTCTACCATAAAAGTAAGTAGTCTACATAGTTAAATGGTGTCTTCCATTTAGTCCGGTTATGGACGACACGGATCAAAGATTTGTGGCAAAGGGTGTTTAATTAAAAAATTGACTGGATGCTAGCCCTTCCAATCCCTGCCTGGCCTGTTGAACGCCCCACGTTTCCATCAGAAATAGACCTGGTTCATATTTGTAGTGGAGCAGAGTTGAGAGCAGCTTTTGGAACACTTTTACAATGTGTTGGTGGAAATCGCAAGCATTGTCTTGAGTGGCCGAAATTGCTGGCGGGGGCCGCAGCGTCAGATGTTGTTAGAACTGTAACGATATAATATCGGTATGTAATACTTGTACTTACATTTGGGTATCGGTGCATCCCTAGCAAAGTATAGCTACTTGAGTATTTAAACAAACTACATTTTATATTGCACTTATTAACTAATCAAAGTATCACAGTAATTCTTGTTAAAATCTGTTTTTTTATGTTTTGGCAAAAAAAATTGACAGGTGGTGGTGGGACCAGACTTATTATGGAGTCTAGCAGCCTGGTGATCCTCAACGACGCGCTGGCTAAAGTGATCTACACCAGCACTGTCTACCATATACACACTGGAGACCTCGGTATGCATCTAAGAAATAGGAACTGAGCTAGAAAACCGAATCTTGATGTGAAATGGCTGTCGTTGCAGAAATGAAATGCACAAAATAACGCAAGTCCTAATATGGTTAATGTAATCAAAAACAATTGTTGTACAGGTATGAATGTGTGGTTCTGTGTGTGTTTACTAGAATTAGTGAAATGCAGCTTAATTTAAGCCCACGTTGTTTTCTAAATATCAACAACTAGTACGTTAGGAGTAAGACACTGCTTAGCTGTCCTTTTCTGTACCTAGCATGCTTCCAGTTTGAAAACCACGAAGCTGTGTTTCCCATTACCATCAAACAGCCTCAGCTGCCAGTGCTGCACGACATGGGGACAGGTAGGAGTGCACTCAACATGGAGTCTGGTGGATAAAAATTAAGTTAACATTTAATTATTATCAATAGCAGGAAAGTGCTGCTTCTATGCTCTGTGGGTTGAGCCAATGAAGCATTAATCAGTTTGATGTCACAGCAGGTTATTTTCATGAGATAAACGACTAGTCAAATTTAAAATCTACCTTTTGTATAAAAGATACAGCAAGAAGAATGATGAAACTGACGTGCTTTGGGGTAAACAGCATAGCTTAAGTGCCTTAAACCTGCATTTTATCAAATTTCCAGCAGGGGGCGACTCCACTGGTTGCAAAAAGAAGTCAGCTTGTAAAAAAGTTTACGGCAAAATGAACATAATTCAGTCACTAGTTTCAAGTCTTCTTCAACACAGCATGTTCATTTTTGTAAATGAGGGTCCCATTTGTTTTAAAATTGACGATAAAGCAGGGGATGCTTTAGGGGCGGGGCTACCAGCTGACCTGTCAATCAGGATAGAGACTTAGCTATGCTAACCATGGCACTGTGTACATTAAAACAGCCGTCAACTTGTTTATGGGTGTTGCCAATGTTTTTATCCTAAACTTAGACCCTCTCACTGTGTGTATCATTTCATCAACATTAATTTTAACATCTTGGTCGCCTAAAAATGCCTTGTTCAGCGTTCTGCCAACCAAGCTAGCTAGCTAGTGCTAACATTAGCTGGTGACCTAAGGGAAAGTTTGCTGTTTTTCTGTGTACTGCCGTACATGCAGATGAATGGCTCCAATACCCGGAGGTCCACTGGATGACTCGCTTCAGAAGGGTTGAAAATTGGCAACTTACCCTCTTTAGCATTTAGCTTAGCGCAGCACTATTGTAACCATAAACAACACTGGCAATCACTAAAATATCATCCTCCCCAGCTCCACCCTCTCTTCAAAAAATCAACATGTTTGGTTTTAAAAAACCAAGATGGCGACAGTGGCCAAATTGCCAAACTTGAGGCTTCAAAATGAACGCCACGGTGCTACTTCCACTATTTTTACAGTCTGTGGTAAACAGCTTTGGACTTTTTTTTTTATAGTGTATCTGCACATGAATATTTGATTTGTAAATCGAGGATTTAAAAAAAAAATAATCATCAAACAACACTGATCTGTATTATATCTGTTATTCACTGATGAATCTATACCAACACATGCTAATCTGCTGTTAAAAAAGAAGGCAGCTAGCAAGTTCATGTACTCTAATCATAATGTCTTTGTGTCTTTTCTTGAACTAACTCTTTGCCTACTTCTGTCTGTCAGATATCAGCTCTCATGTCACCATCGCCACAAAGACATTTCTGCGCTACCCACAACTCAAGGTGTTGTTGAGTAGCATCCGGCGTTTCTATAGCAACATAGAAGTCATCATTGCAGATGACAGCTTTGAACCAGAGCACATTACTGGAGAACACATCCGGCAGTACTTAATGCCTCCAGCACAGGTACACACACACACGGACAAATAAAAATATGTTTTTTGAAAATTAAACCATGTAAACCTATTCTGATACAATCTCAAATTACAATTATGAACCTGAAAATGAGCATAATATGAGCATTGTAATGCTCTGCATTGTATTGTACTTGTCACCTGAAATGAACATTTAAAGATTTTAAAAGATTCCAAAGATGAACGTTGTTTTTTTCTTCCTCAGGGCTGGTTTGCTGGCAGGAATCTGGCCGTCTCCCAGGTAACCACCAAGTACTTCCTGTGGGTGGACGATGACTTTTTGTTCACGGGGAACACAAAGGTAGAGAAGCTGGTGGAGGTGATGGAGGCGGTCCCAGAACTGGACGTGGTAAGAATGAGAGTGATGTCTGAGTGGTCAGCTTGTGTTGATGATTTTCATGTAAAAATGTTTTAAGTGCATTGTTATTTCTGTAGTCAGGTGTGCACACAGGGCCAGCCCCGTACTTTCAGGGGCCGTGAGCAAGATTTGGTTTGGCGTGTTGCCACTTCACCTGGCACTGAAGTCACGGAAGTATAAATAAGGTTGTAAAGACCAAAGAGAGACCTATTGGCAGCAACACAGTCTTTAAATATGCTGTGTAATCAGGTGTGATGATAGCGTGTGACTGGCTTTAGTCACAAGGTCACAATTCTCTAAAGTCGCTTTTCCATTACATGGTACCTGCTCGACTCGCCTTGACTCTACTCGCCTTTTTTGGTTTTCCATTACGAAAAAAAGTACCTGGTACCTGCTAACAGGTACTTTTTTTAGTACCACCTCAGTTAAGGTTCCAAGCGAGCTCAGGCGAGCCGAAAAGGTGACGTGAAAGCGACGGACGGGGGTGTCCTGAACAAACCCGCTATTTTTAATAAAATAGTTCAGCCAGCTGTGTTTTTTATTGCTGCCTCCAGCTTCATTTGAAACTAAATGTGTCTTCTGGCTGTGGCAACAACAACACACCTTCCACGTTCTGTGTGTCGCGTTAGGTCACGGCAGTTTCCTGGAGGCGCCGCTTGTTTTACAGTTCTGCGGAGGCTCCAGGCAGAGCTTTCGCCGTAGCCTACACACACACACACACACACACACACACACACACGGCCGGCTCGACGCACGCACCAGCGCACAAGTATAAACATCAGGCCACTTACATAGTATACGGCGAAAGCTCTGCGTGGAGCCTCCACAGAACTGTAAAACAAGCTCAAGTGGCCTGATGTTTATAGCCACGCTGAGGCGGTACTAAAATCTGCAATGGAAAACGGACGCACATTGTGTCGAGTCGAGGCAAATCGAGCAGGTATCATGTAATGGAAAAACGCCATAAATCTGCAGCTGCCTCTGCAGCTGCCTTAGCTTCACACTCTTCTGTTGGTGCATTGAATGTGGCCTCTCTGCGTGCTTTCTCAACATTTGCATTCTCTATTTGGCGCTTTGCACAGGCTGCTCGTGTGTATGCAGCATATGCAGCATATTCTGACTTGACATCCAGGTCTTGAATATTAATATTGTCAGGGTTTGGGTCTGGCATTGTCATACAGGACAGGTGGATGTGCCCAGTCCACAGGAAAATGCTCTTGAAGATGTAGTTTTATGTTGTGTTTTTATTTAGTGAGCGATAACCTTTTAGGTCCCGTGGATTCTCGTAGATGGATATGCATTCTCTCTTCACAGTTTGTCATAATAGTTTATCTTTATACAGTTCGGTCCTGGCTAACACTGTGAATGGTCCTTCTCAGGGCCTTTGCTGCCTTTTCCTGGGTCTGATGTGGGTTGGCTCTGTGTCCACAGATAACTAGTACTCAATGGAGTTCCTATAGCTTTAAAGGTTCAGTGTGTAGGATTTAGTGACATCTAGCCAGGGCCGATGTGTGTCTTGCTCGTGCCCAGGACAAGATCATCTCCAAACACCACCCCCGTAGATTATTTTTAAACGGTCACAGGGTCCTTTTGGGCACCCAGGGACTGGGGTAACTGACAAGGTGTACCACCTGTCAGTGGTCCTACATCTAGCGTTGAGGTTGCGGATTGCAACCAACTGGAACTTCAAGTGTGTATTACAACTATGGTGGCCGATGCAAAAATACAAATTGCCCTATCTGGGCCAGTGTTTGGTTTGTCCATTCTGGGCTACTGTAGAAACATGGCAGTGCAACACGGCGGACTCTGCACCGTATGTAGATATAAACTGCTCATTCTAGGGTAACAAAAACTCAACAAATCTTAGTTTCAGGTGTTACACACTAAATAAAACATACTTCTTAATATTATATTCGACTTCTGCCAATCGAGCCCCCTAAATCTTACACACTTCCTGTCCTTTAAGTTTACTCACTTTGCATGCTTGAGGTTTCTGCTCATCGCCAAATTTACTTATGAATCCTCTCTGCATTTCTTTGTTGATTTGATCAATTGTGCTTGATATTTCTGAATAAGGACTCTCTATCCGACGTCCATGTGTGGGCAGAGAGTCCAGTAGCTGGAAGACAAGTTCTAGACTTGTTTTTGATTAAAATAATAATAAAATGTACTATTTCTCTTCCTATGCACATTATTTTTTTTTTTTTACAACCACTACATCTGTCAACAGAAGACTTTCCCAGCATGTATTTGGCAAGAGACAGGTACACAATGGACTGGTAGCCAGTTTATGACCAGTTCTCTTGTCTCTTTGTTCTCATCAGCTAGGTGGGACAGTACAAGGGAACCAGTTTTATTTCTCTCTTCTCTATGAGGAAGGAGAGGAAATGGAAGGCGGGTGCCTGTACAGGAAGTCTCAAGGGAAGTTCCAATCACTTCGTGGTTACCCACGATGCTTTCTGGCCAGTGGGGTGGTCAACTTCTTTCTGGCTCGCACAGATGCCGTCCAGAGGGTGGGATTTGACCCTAAGCTCCAAAGGGTAGCGCACTCAGGTAGGTCTAGTCCCAGACAGTTTGTCCACACACTTTCAGTTTTAGTTGGCATGATACAAGCAGGTGTTAAAGGCCAAATGTCTGTTTCTGACTCTAGAGTTCTTTATGGATGGCCTGGGCTCGTTGCTGGTCGCCACGTGTGACCATGTGTCCATTGACCATCAGCCCAAAACAGGCAACAACAAGGACAATGCTCACTACTCCCGTTTTAGAAACCCTGGAAACAGTGACGTGGAGTTCAAACTGCAGCTTCACTTTTTCAAAAACCACCTAAAGTGTGTCAGATATGGATAGATGACTACAAAAGGACATTGGGTTACATATTTCCCTCCAGTTATTCAAATACATAGTTTGATCCGTTCTGATTTTGACCCTATTTATGAATCTCCTTACAATGTCGCCCCCTCTGGGATAGGGAGAGACTCTTTTAATACCAATAAACCAGAGAATTGCTGCTTAAAGTTAAATGCAGGGCCTGTATGAATGCAATTTTAAGTTAAGTTTTTAATTAGAAATCTTTTTTTTCCTCTCTTTATCTTCCAAAATGTATTTCATTTTATATCTTTGTTTAAGCTTTTTCTTTATTGTGTGTATTATCATTGGGTGCTTTATAAAATGTTCTCTCATATAAAGATATATTAATAAGGTTTGCATGGATTGCTATTTGTATAGTTTGTCTGAATCCCAGCTTGTTTGAACCCAACACAACCCATTGTTCATGTTAATAAAAGATTCTAGATTGTATACCTTACTCTACTAAAACTCTTTCTATGCCATTTGTGGCCCCAGACTCACCAGTTTCTTTTGGCCCACATCTGGTTTCTAATGACTAGGCCTGACTGCTAGTTTGGGTGGTGTCCTTATCTTTAGTCTGTGGGCCAACAGGTAAATTAGCTCTCCAACCTAACATTAGTGAAAGTGTTGATATATGAAAGCATCAAACATGTATTTTAGATGAATGAGATGAAAGGATATCAAGCCTAACACTAGACCAAACCGGTATACTGAATTTTAGCTCTAGGCTGCCCTACAAAGGCAAAAGACCATAACTCGCTAGAGTGTGGAACTGAGAAAAATGACTTTAAAGTTTTTTAGTTGTCCAGCCAATTGAATAATAGGTGGGACACTAGGACTATTTTTATATATATATATATATAATTATATGTTTTAGTAATGAAACTTATCTACATAAAAAATCTAGACTTTTTGACTTTTGACCTCTATTTTGAAGTTACTGCACTCTGCCTTTGTACTGCCTGCAAAAAGTGAGCTGTCACACCAAGGCAAAAGGCAGTAACTTCCACATTATCAATATTTGGTTGCTGATCACTATTCACAATATCATTATAGTAACACATGTATAACATGTAGTGATCATGGCATATATTTCTCATGATTTACAATTACTTATAGCCATCTACACAAGATGGTAAGACTACCAGCACTATTTTGGCCATGTCTGCCATTGCAAGACATGTTGCCCACACATAACAAAGGAGATAATGGTGCACACTCTGACATTACAATCCCTGTTTAGACGACAACACACAAACAGTGTGTTAAAAAAATCTTCACCCTAGCCGGAGGTTTCCAAAAGCTGCGTTTACAGTGACCTGAAACGCTTGTGTGCCAACGAAAGGCCAAAAGGCATTAAAAAAACCTTTTTTAACAATATCCGTGGACTATGTCTACGTTACAGTAATTCTGTGCATTGCCCTAAAAAATGTTGGACATTGTGGTTGTTAAAGTGCTTATATTATGGGCACTTTAATTTCATATCTTCAGTTTTCATTTTGCATATTTTCAGGTTCATAATTGTATGTAGAGGTTGTACCAGAATAGGTTTATGTGGTTTAATTTTAAAAAAACACCATGTTTTTGTTGTACTGCACATTGCTGCAGCTCCTCTTTTCACCCTGTGTGTTGAGCTCTCTGTTTTAGCTACAGAGTGAGACATCTCACTTCTGTTCTATCTTTGTTGGGAGTCGCACATGCGCAGTAGCTAGGTAAGGACTACTAGCCAGTCAGAAGCAGAGTATGAGGGAGTGCCATGCTAGCAGCTAGGCGAGCATTATAACGTGTGTTACAAAGTGACCACGTTTGTCTCTGAAGTAAAGGCTGGACTACAACAGAGCTGTTTGGAGCAGTTTGTGAACTGTGTTTTCTGTTGGAGATGGTAAGTCCCTTTGGGGTGGACTTTGGGCTTCTTCACTTTTTAAACCTATAACATGTACAAAAAAGATGTATAACACAAGAAAGGAAAGGGAAAAAAGCCAAAAAGCATAATATGAGCACGTTAAGTGATAACATGAGAAAGAAGAGAATAGAATTGTGATCCTTCAGAACTTCCATATTACCCCCTTACCCCCCACACTTCCAGCTTGTCACTCCAGGGTCATCTTCCCCCACCTGCTCCATGCACCTGTCCTGGCGGCTCAGTGCTGCTCAAAGATCACATCCCCAAGGATCAGTATGAGAAGATGGCCAAACGCCGAGCTAAGGAGCTCCAACAACACAAAGCCAGGTAGTGGATGGATGGATTTATAAATGAATGCATGTATTGATGTCATAATTTAAATATTTAATTTATTATTTATTAAGGATTGTAGAGTAGACCCAATTATTACTGAGAGACCATATCATAAAAACGTGATCATTTTGAACAGATTAGCCTATTGTTACATACATATCTATCTATCTATCTATCTATCTATCTATCTATCTATCTATCTATCTATCTATCTCTCACAGGAAAAGAAATATCGCAATGTAAATTTTTTCCAATATGGTGCAGGCCTACCAGGGATATACCCATGTAGACTGGCTTGGTTTGACTTTCCAAAAGGAGGGTTGAACCCTGATCAGACAACCCTGGCCTAACCCTGGTAGGTGATGTGAAAGAGGTATAAGTAAGAACATGGTTAAAAAAATAAATAAATAAATATACATATATATGTATATGTATGTGTGTGTGTATATATATATATATATATATACACATACATATATATATACATATATATATATATATATATATATATATATATATATATTATATATTTTTTTTATGTATTGCGATATGAAAAAAGACAAATGTTTACACGATGACATGAATAGCTCTATTTGGAAATAATAAATCATTCTTGACTACTGGTGTGATTTTGTAGGGGAGTGTATCTACATACAGTGGGGAAAATAAGTATTGAACGCGTCAACCTTTTTTTCAGTAAAGATATTTCTGATGGGACTATCGGCATGACATTTTCACCAGATGTCAGTAACAACCCAAGTAATCCACACATACAAAGATATCAAAACAAACTAGAACTACAAGCAGTTATGACGGGGTCCAAGCCTCCCCGGCGCGATTCGCCCCTGACGCACGTCGCCCCTGACGGAGCCCGCGAAAGCGGAGCCCGCGAAAGCTACGGAAATTTGTTTGGTTGTAAATTGCGCATACTTTAACGTAGCAAAATTCTTTTGATAACTTTTTGTCAGGTCCATCTGGAGGTGTTATGTACCAGGTTTCGTGGAGATCGGTTGCACGGCCTAAGAGGAGTTCGAAAAAGTTGGTTTTGCACATTGCGAAAAAACCTCTTAGCGGAAATGGCCGTGGTCTATATGCTGTGATTCAGCTTGATTCAAGGAACACTTGGATGTAAGGTTTTCTAATGTGCGATGTGTATTGTGGGAGTTATAGGCAAAAACCACATTTGACGTTATTATAGCGCCACTCAGTGGTCCATCTGTGTAATATTTGGTATGTGAGTTCCATGAACCATTCTACATCTACACTGTAAATTTAAAATTGCTCACATTAGTGCAAGTGGTGAATCCAAACCTGGGTCCCATAGGCCATGCCCACTTTGACGAATCAGTACCCCACTGTAGGCGTGGCCTCAGGAGTGGCCCTAGATGATAGCCTCAAAATTTTGTAAAAATCGGATGAGCCTTTAATGAGATATAAACTTTTGGGACCTGTAGCGCCCCCTAGTGGCCAATTTGGTGGGAAGCCCCAGAGGGTGATGGCAAACAAGAATCTTAAGTTTCAGGTTGATAGCATTAATTTTGGCCGAGATGTGGCAATGTTTGTGTTTTCGTAGCTAGCTACACAAATTTGGTCGTGCGTAATTTTGCGCAATTTTTCTCCGATTAAAAATTATTTTGATAACTTTTTGTCAGGTCGGTCTGGAGATGCTACGTACCAAGTTTCGTGCAGATCGGTCGCACGGTCTAGGAGGAGTTAGAAAAAGTAGGTCTACGATAAATTGCGATTTTTCGCACATAAAAGTCTAGGCGGAAATGGGCCTGGCCTATATCAGGAGATTCAGGGAACGCGCGGATATGTGTATTTTTAATGTTTAATGTAATGTAAACCATTTTTTTCTGCTATAGCGCCACCTAGTGGTGGAAGTGTCTGCATTTTTGTGTCCGAGGTCTGTGCAGGGTTCTGGACCAGGCCTGAAAACGGTACCCCCCCACCATGTACGGTTAAGGCTGTAGTATGAGTTTTACGCAGAGAAAAATAATAATCCTTAGGAAAGCAATAGGGTTCCACAGCCCTGCTGTGCGAACGTCGTAGCTTTGCTACCGGCAAAGCGAGACTAACCTGGGTATAACCCTGGTTGAGCCATCGGTGTGAAAGGGGTATTTGATATGATGTTACTTTGAGATGGGTTTTTTTGGCAGCATGATAATGACCTGTAGCCATGAATAGCTTAGTTTGTTCTTCCCTATAAAATGGGTACAGCCACAATTCTTTACATATTTTACTTTTTTTCTCTGGATCGCAGCCTTGCACAGCACCTTTCCTCCGATGCATGTTTTATGACCTTACCACCACCCCAATCGTTCCAACAGGACTACATCTGTATTATCTAGACTGCTGATTGCTTTGCCAAACTCTCCTCTGCAGTATCCTATCCAGGGTTTTACAGTATGGCCTTTGACCTATGAACTATAAACTATATATAAACTATAAACTATATATAGTAGGGGTGCACGATTCAAAATCGATTCTCGATTAAAAAACGATTCACAGTATGTAAATGTAGTTACTTTTCCCTTGTGATTGCATTAGACGTACAATAAAAATAAATAAAAGTAATAATAATTCTATGAATCGATTTTGAATCGGTAGAGCTTGAATCGCGATTCAAATGAGAATCACACCCCTAATATATAGGAATTCCTTTTTTATGAATTAGAGCAATAGCAATATAATATAATATAATAATAGTTGGATAAGTTGGGTTGGTATTGGTGAGTCATGGAAACAATACAGTGAAAAATAATGCTGTATCACTCGGGGCTAAACCAGTTGGGACCAGAAATGTGTCTACGTGTCAGGGGATTTAGTCGCGCCCTGAATGAAACATGGCTAGAATATCTGGTGAAAAGTTGTAAAACTGTAGTGTATCTTAAAACTTAAAGTAAAACCCAATCACACTCCAAAAAGCATGGGTGCATGGGTGTAAGCCAATACAAAACATATGGTAACTGAGAGTAGTAATAACCAACAAACAATGCCACAGCAAACGAGTTGACTTAGCAATATGAAAGGTGTGTTCCTGATCCTGACACACTGTGTGTTTATTTCCAGGGCAGAGTTACCATAGTACAGCTCAAACAGCTGCTTGGGGATTTTTTTAGCAGTTTAACAGGAGGACGTTCCAAAGCCAGAGATGTGTCCTGTTAAAGTATGAAAGCATGAGGTGATTTTGATTTCAGGTTTAGCACTGCATGCGGGACAAAGAAGCAGCTACAAGGTTGGTGTGATCCCATCCCTAATGATAACACATTTAACATGAAACATACAGAAAGTAATACTGTATAGTAACAAAGGCAACATTGTGTCATATTAAAGTCACATTTAAATAACTTTAAATACAATCTGTTTTTATAGAAATAATTCTTGGCTTGGTGCTATATAATATTCTTGGCTTGGTGCTGAGATATATATATATGAGTAGTTAAAATGTGCCTGCGCATATACTGTGATATATACGGTAGCACCCAAAACGTGTGTCACTGCTCACTTGTTACTTGCATCGGGAGTTCAGAGTCAAGAAGACTAAATGATAAACTGCCTCCTTTGTTATCATTTTACAGTGTCCATACTTGCATACCATTAGAGAAAGCTCATTCTATCCGCCCATTCTATCCGCACTATCAGCCATGCTGTGGTTTAATGCTCATTGTTCGATTGGTGTATCATTGCGCCACCATAAGGTCCTGCGACGTTAGATCAGAAGCAGCTAAAGTAGGCCTATCTGTCTTCTTGTCAGAGCAGCATGCGTTCATTTTTCACAAAAGACAGTAAAGCGAGTAACAAACTCATTTCAATTTCAGTAATTGTAATTGCGTTATAGTAAAATATTTCGTTACATACTCGTTACCGCTAAAAGTAGTGGAATTACAGTAACGCGTTACTGCCAACACTGGTCCCGACCCACAGCTTTAAAAAGTGACGCCAAGAGTCCCATCCACGTCTTAATATGACGCCAAAGGGCTAGACGCCAGTCCCGAGAGCATCAAAAAGTGACGCCAAGAGTCGCAACCAAGCACGTCTAAATATGACGCCAAAGGCACCTGACCAAGGGTCACGTTTTGACGCGATGGGAGTGAGACTGTGCTGCAATGTCAGTAAAACCGGCATTGAAAACCTCGTGATGATTCTGTAAAGTTCAGATGACTCCACAACATGATAAATCTGAATAACCATAACAGAAGTGGTTTCGGAAGAAATCTATGGATCAACTGCAAACAGCGAGAGGATCACAACGGGTGAATGTCTAAAGCAGGCTGGGCTTGTTCATGGGATTTTGACCTAAGTGGAGTGCAATGAGACATGTCCACTTTGTTTACTGCCCTGAGAAGTCAGGAAGGAATGAAACGGACGTTTACTTTAGTGTTTGCAAGACTGACCCACTTGAACTTGAGAACAATTTTTAATCTAAATTTCAAAAAGCATGGCTGCTATCAGCCAGTCAGCATGGCCATCTATCATAATGTATCGTTAGATATCCCCCCAATCCAGATACAAATATAGATTAAAGAGGATCAAACTGTTTTTTTATTGTTTAAAATAAATGTAGAAGATAATAGATTTACTCTGGTGTGTCTACTCTAGGTGTCCTTGAATGTGTCCAAAGGGGTCCTGACTACGGAGAATCTAGGTGAAGGTGAGATTTCGATATCAGAACTAACTTCACATTACGTTGTTGTAGTTCTCGAATTGATATGACTAAGTCTGATTTGTTTAAGCAAATGAGCTAATAATATCTGACAATAGTTTTACATTGTGCTGTATTTCTTTGTGGTCATATCAGCCAGGTTAAAAAATGAGAACAAATGCATCATTCCCTAACTGTGCATTGACTGGGGCACCTGGGTAACTCACCTGGTAGAGTATGTGCTTCATGTACAGAGGCTCAGTCCTCGCCGCAGCGGCCGTGTGTTCAGTTCCAACCTGCGGCCCTTTGCTGCATGTCATTTCCCCCCCCCCCTCCCGTTTCATGACTAAGCTGTCCTATCAAAGGCCTAAAATGCCCCAAACCCCCCCAACAACTGTGCATTGACTGTCAGTAATTAAGCCATACCAGTGTGGAGCAGTTTGCCTGTTTTCAGTCCATTTATTACTAGGGGTGGGACAAAAATGGATACAAATGTGAATACGAAAACCTTTATTGTCCACAGATGATTGTTTTAATGTAAGTCATCAACTGGGGAAGTTTCATGGAGATATGTTTGTTAATATTTCCCCTATTCACCTGCAGTGTCTCCCCTTAACATGGGCTGCAATGGGAAATTGGCATCACCAATTTTCATCATTTCATTTTTCATTACTTTCCACCACTTGGATTTCTTAGGACTTTTATGTTCTAGAGGAGACTTTTATGAGACTAGATCAGTTGAAAGAGTTTCTGTTGCAATTTGGGTGGGGTCATGTTGCATAATGCCTGTACTATTAGCCCAGTGTCACATATTGTAGTTGAAAACAGAAACAGGCTCAACGCTGATAATGCTGAAGCTTTTTTTCTGCCTGCCTACCTGCCTCTCACTCAGTCCTCACCGACAGCACTCACATATGATAACATATCATTTCAGTTACAGTTGTATGTTGTGTGGCATTGAAATCCACTGAATGTGTCAGAAAGTGAGAACCATCTGATTAAAATATAACACGTTTTCAAAGTTATTGTTAGAACTGTAATGGTATTAAATCTGTATGTAGTACCTGTACTTACATCTGGGTATCGGTGCATCCCTTTTAAAGTATAAAGCTACTTGATGATTTCAACAAACTGAATTGAATTAATATAGCAGTTATCAACCAATCAAAGTACCACAGTAATTATTATACAGTTGCACACTTAGTTACAGTTACAAAATCCTATACAGTTAACTTTTTCTTCATTTTTTTGGGGCTTTTCCCTTTATTTGAAAATGACAGTGGATAGACAGGAAAGGTGGGAGAGAGATGGGGTACGACACGCAGCAAAGGGCCGTAGGTTGGACTCGAACCCGGGCCGCTGGAGAGGACTCAGCCTACATCGGGCACACGCTCTTACTGGGTGAGCTAGAGGTCGCCCCACAGTTAACTTTTTTTTACAGGTGGTGGTGGGACCAGACTTATTATGGAGTCTAGCAGCCTGGTGATCCTCAACGACGCGCTGGCTAAAGTGATCTACACCAGCACTGTCTACCATATACACACTGGAGACCTCGGTATGCATCTAAGAAATAGGAACTGAGCTAGAAAACCGAATCTTGATGTGAAATGGCTGTCGTTGCAGAAATGAAATGCACAAAATACACAAGATACAGTACATGTAATCAAAAAGAATTAGTGCAGTTGCCAATGTGTTGTACAGGCATTTATGTGCATACATGTGTGTTTCTGTGTGTGTTTAGTAGATTTCGTGAAATAAGTTACTGTGGTTCACTGGCAGCATAGTTTAAACCCACTGTGTTTCCTAAATGTCATAAATAACTAGTACGTTAGGAGTAAGACACTGCTTAGCTGTCCTTTTCTGTACCTAGCATGCTTCCAGTTTGAAAACCACGAAGCTGTGTTTCCCATTACCATCAAACAGCCTCAGCTGCCAGTGCTGCACGACATGGGGACAGGTAGGAGTGCACTCAACATGGAGTCTGGTGGATAAAAATTAAGTTAACATTTAATTATTATCAATAGCAGGAAAGTGCTGCTTCTATGCTCTGTGGGTTGAGCCAATGAAGCATTAATCATTATGATGTCACAGCATTATTTTCATGAGATAAACGACTAGTCAAATTTAAAATCACTCCTGCAACCTGCATTCTATCTAATTTCCAGCAGGGGGCGACTGCTCTGTTAGCATAAGGAAGTCTGTTTCCATAGAAGTCTATGAGAAAATGACCCTACTTATCACTTGACTTATTACCTCAGTAAACATTCTCGTAATGGTTCATGGCCTCATTCGCTACTTTCAAGTCTTCTTCGATAAAGCATGGAGTTCATTTAGTAAATGACGGTTCCATTTGTTTTAAAATTGACGATAAAGCAGGGGATGCTTTAGGGGCGGGGCTACCAGCTGACCTGTCAATCAGGACAGAGACTTAGCTATGCTAACCATGGCACTGTGTACATTAAAATAGACCTGAACTTGTTTTTGCGTGTTGCCCGTGTTTTCGTCTTAAACTATGACCCTCCTACTGTGTGTTTTCACTTAATCATAGTTAATTGGAACATCTTGGTCGCCTAAAAATGCCTGGTTCTGCCAACCAACCAAGCTAGCTAGCTAGTGCTAACATTAGCTGGTGACCTAAGGGAAAGTTTGCTGTTTTTCTGTGTACTGCCGTACATGCAGATGAATGGCTCCAATACCCGGAGGTCCACTGGATGACTTCATAAGGGTTGAAAATCTACAACTTACCCTCTTTAGCATTTAGCTTAGCGCAGCACTATTGCAACCATAAACAACACTGGCCATCACTAAAATATCCCCAGTTCCACCCGGTCGTCAAAAAATCGTCATGTCTGTTTTAAAAACAAAATAAGAAGGCGACAGTGGCCAAATTGCCAAACTTGAGGCTTCAAAATGAACGCCACGGTGCTACTTCCACTATTTTTACAGTCTGTGGTAAACAGCTTTGGACTTTTTTTTTATAGTGTATCTGCACATGAATATTTGATTTGTGAATCGAGGATTTTTTTTTCTTCATAATTATCAAACAACACTGATCTAGTGCTAGCTTTTTGACTAGCTTTTTTTTTTGCTAATCTCATGTTAAAAAGACGATGCCCTACTATCAAATGAATTACTTTTTGCAAGTTAGACAGTGTGCGGGAGTTTCTTTGCAACTTTTGACCTGCTTGTCCCCCTCCGACGCACCTCTCTCACGTTGTAGTATTCTTCTGTAAAAAGAGTTATAAAACGCTGATAGAAGGCAGCTAGCAAGTTCATGTACTCTAATCATAATGTCTTTGTGTCTTTTCTTGAACTAACTCTTTGCCTACTTCTGTCTGTCAGATATCAGCTCTCATGTCACCATCGCCACAAAGACATTTCTGCGCTACCCACAACTCAAGGTGTTGTTGAGTAGCATCCGACGTTTCTATAGCAACATAGAAGTCATCATTGCAGATGACAGCTTTGAACCAGAGCACATTACTGGAGAACACATCCGGCAGTACTTAATGCCTCCGGCACAGGTACACACACACACACACACACACACACACACACACACACACACACACACACACACACACACACACACACACACACACACACACTGCCTTGCTTCTTATTTTAAATGACCAGATCAGCTTTTCATAATGTACACAGACAGTTGCAGAGCATCTCGTGTTGTAAAGTTTTATGATGAAACTGCCCTCCTGACTCTTCCTGAAGGCTCATACTCTGACCATGTTAATGCCTTACCTGCTTTTATTGAATGGTGTGATGAGATCTTAATGTGTTAAAAAACCGTGGAGGTAGTCAGTGATTTTCGGCGGATTAAGGACACACCAAAAGCGAGCATTAAAAATAATGAAAATGTTGAATTTGTTGACTACTACCAGTACCTTGACTCTTAGCTGAAGTTTTTTATGTAAACAAGTCATCTGATTGTCAAGCGGGGGTCAACAAAGAAGAATTCATTTAATGCGGAAGCCTGACTCTTTGATACTCTGTGATACTATTTTATTTTATCAATCTTTTTTTTGAAAGGCTTCTAATATTTTCTTTCATTTGCTGGTTTAGTGGGTTGTCTGTGAAGGACAAGAACGGCCTCAACAGCATAGTAAAGGTTTGCTCCAAGATTATCCCCACTCCTGTTTGCATTAGAAGTAGAGCCGCTTGCAGAACTAACAGTTTCTGAGAAACTCTAACCACAATTAGAGCTGCTGTTGTTATTTTATTGAAAGTTTCAGTTTTTTACGATTGCTATGACAATTCTTTCAGTACTTTTAACAACTTTCCTAAACTCTTAACACAGTTAGTACAACATCCGTCTGTGTAGGCTATACATTTAACACATTTCTTGTTGCTTTGACACAAAATGCATACAGTTAACACAAATTTAAAATGCTTGAACTTCTTTTACACACAAGCTCCACCGAGACCAAAACAATGGATCTTTACCGACCAATTTGCAAATGCTTTCACACTGTATGTCAGAACAGATAACACCACCACATTCTTAACCTAACTTATAGGCTAAAGTCACAGTGAACAGCTGATCATATTGTAAATTGAAACACAAATATATCCCCTGGATTTTATTCCATTGGTACTGAGAAACAGCTGATTAAAGCTATGCAAATAGATCAATCACAGCTGATTGACATCTAGGAAACACACTCAGGTGTTGAGGTTCTTTCAATCGCATGATCATATGGTAGTACAGTAAAAGAGGGCCTTTTTGAACAATATACTGTAGATGAACACAGAAAATTAGAAAAATGCCTTCACGAGGGAGAGGAAGAGGAGTACCAGGACAATTCTGTCTCTGTCTCCTTTTTTTCCGAAACCGTACGTTCTATAAAGCTACTCTGAGATGGGTCATTACTGTAATTTTTTTTTGTATTGAATTTATGCAGCAAAAGAAACAAAATGGTAGAGCAGGCGCGCATATACTTGGAGGTTTATGCCTCGACGCAGAGGTCAAGGGTTCGAATCCGACCTGTGACAATTTCTTCCCCCTTTCTCAACTAGCTGTCTTGTCAAATAAAGGTGGAAAAGCCCAAATAAAAAATATATGCATGCATATGCAGGCTTTAAGAGAAACTGCAGTGCAAAACACAATCTATGATCAATACAATCACTGTTGTCTATTGCATAAGGGCAGACCTGACACATTAATGCAGTTTCTGTAATTCCATGGGATGTTAGTGTTTTGTATGACATTGTTCCATGATTGACTAAATGTTCCTGTTGGGAGAGAACATGTGTTAGTGTTTTGGAAGAATTATTTGATTTTTGAGACATGATCGCATTGTTTTGGTAGACACAATGTATTGTATTAGTGTATTATTGTATTTTGAAAATTTGTGTTGGATTTCAGTTTACAATGCGTGATTTTTGAGCATGAAATTTTGCCAATTGTGTGTTGTGGGTGTGTTGGTGCGTTAAGAGTTTAGGAAAGTTGTTAAAAGTATTGAAAGAATTGTCATAGCCATCGTGAAAAAATGTATTTCATAGTATCTGTTAATGCTCTGCATTGTATTGTACTTGTCACCTGAAATGAACATTACATTTAAAGATTTTAAAAGATTCCAAAGATGAACGTTGTTTGTTCTTCCTCAGGGCTGGTTTGCTGGCAGGAATCTGGCCGTCTCCCAGGTAACCACCAAGTACTTCCTGTGGGTGGACGATGACTTTTTGTCCACGGGGAACACAAAGGTAGAGAAGCTGGTGGAGGTGATGGAGGCGGTCCCAGAACTGGACGTGGTAAGAATGAGAGTGATGTCTGAGTGGTCAGCTTGTGTTGATGATTTTCATGTAAAAATGTTTTAAGTGCATTGTTATTTCTGTAGTGAGGTGTGCACACAGGGCCAGCCCCGTACTTTCAGGGGCCGTGAGCAAGATTTGGTTTGGCGTGTTGCCACTTCACCTGGCACTGAACTAAATTATGTATTGTCAGTATTAGTTTAAGTACTCAAAATGTACAAATAAGCATGTAAAGACTAAAGTGAGACCTGTTAGCAGCAACATTGTCTTCACTCGGAATCACAAAAGGGTTTATTGGGTCACAAACAAGGAATTTGCCTTGGTGGTTGGTGCATACATAAACAAACAAACAAACAAACAAACATATTGAACATTAGTATGAAATAAACTGAAGGCTTGCGTCATGTGGAGGCATTGACAGTGTTGTTATCATTACTTAGAATTCCTCATGGTGGAGACGGAAACTACACACTATAGCTTTAACATAAGAAAAAAAAGAAGCTAAATGGATTTTTGCTTGTGCCCAGGAGAAGATGATCTCCAAAAGCCACCCCAGCACATTATTCTTTTGAGATGCCGTCCAGAGGGTGGGATTTGACCCTAAGCTCCAAAGGGTAGCGCACTCAGGTAGGTCTAGTCCCAGACAGTTTGGAGTCCAAGTGGCAGTTAGTCCACACACTTTCAGTTTTAGTGGGCATGATACAAGCAGGTGTTAAAGGCCAAATGTCTGTTTCTGACTCTAGAGTTCTTTATGGATGGCCTGGGCTCGTTGCTGGTCGCCACGTGTGACCATGTGTCCATTGACCATCAGCCCAAAACAGGCAACAACAAGGACAATGCTCACTACTCCCGTTTTAGAAACCCTGGAAACAGTGACGTGGAGTTCAAACTGCAGCTTCACGTTTTCAAAAACCACCTAAAGTGTGTCAGATATGGATACATGACTACAAGAGGACATTGGGTTACATATTTCAGACTGATCTCATGAAGTGGCGTATGTTTGACAAGCCAATTTGTGTGCTTATCAAGACGCATACTCGCTTTTTAGCGTGTTTATCAACGCCGTTTGGCCTCCATTGACTTACCTTGCGATTGCATTTGAATTGACGCGGTAGCTAGTAGTATGAAAGGGTGAAAATGGAGCATTGGTAAAACACAGGACTTTTTACCCAGGAGAGCGGGGATCGCGTCCCACGTGTGATGTTTCCTTTCCACATTTGTTGTTTTCCTAATCCCAACCCACCCCCCAACTGTAGCCTCGCGATAACACCTAGCCTCACAATAACACACCATGTTGCTTTAGAAAGTGCCACGTGGCGTGTATGTTTACGCTGTGACGTTGCAGACTGCCGTCCGCTGTATAGAGCGTAGACATACATGTGGATAGGTCAAAATGTGTACAGATAACACGCCACTTGGCTTTAGGAAAGTGGCATGTAAGTCATGATATCACGTTGCATATTTCCCTGCAGTTATGTAAATAAATGCTTTGTTTGATCCGTTCTGATTAAAACCAGATCTTAACTTAGGGCACTATTTTAACAGCGTGAAGCGCCTGGCGCAGGTGCGTGTAGAGCGTGTGTAAATCCACTTTTGTTAGTCAAACGGCGGAAAAAAGGGTCCGTGCACCAGGTGCATGGTTCAAAAGGGTTGTACTTAGTTGTCTTACTTAATCATAGGTGTGTTTTGGCCGTAACAATCAGAGTGCCGTCTCCCATTCCCTTTAAAAGCCAGGCACGTTTGTACCTTGGAGCATTGCTATTGTGATGGAGGATTTGCCAAGCAGGAAGGAGAGATTTTCAGGAGAAGAAACTGACCTGCTCGTGCGTGAAGTGAAAGCGCGCGAGCAGATGATATACTATTTCACATTGTATTATTTTTGTGTGTGTGTGTGTGTGTGTGTGTGTGTGTGTGTGTGTGTGTGTGTGTGTGTGTGGCAGGCATAGTGTGCGCGCTGTGCATAAGTCCGGATTTCCACTGAATGCAGACCGGCTCCGCTGCGGAACGGCTGCGTGCTCTGCCATCCGTCAATACCCACTAGGTCCGGATTTGTTGCGGCCATGACTGACAGCTGAAGTCACGAGGACCTGCTAGATCTCGCAAATTCACGTAGAATAGAACCACAAAACCAACAACAGTTTGTGTCCATCCAGAGGAGTAGAAGGGAACCAACTCTGTGCTGTGTTTTCAAGGTGTAGTGCAGGGAAATATGATCCGCTGTGAGCACAGTGTATTTTATTTTGAAAATTAACCGGATTTTTATTTTGTTTCTGTGCTCGACTTCCTGTCCCGCACTATCTGCCGTGTGCTGAATTGCTACCGGAGCTCTCCGGCGTCAGTCAAAAATAGAAGCTCCGGATCCGGAGGGCTGCGGATCGCCGGAGCTGGGGCGGAGTCGGAACGCAGCCGTTCTGCAGTCAGTGGAAATACACACTCTGACTTTAATGGAAACCTAATGACTCCGCCGCCATTCCGGAGCGGATCTGCAGCCGTTACGCATCCAGTGGAAATTGGATGTTCGCCTAGGCGCATTTTACTAATGTGCTGTTAAAATAACAATGAAATGCTGCGCTATTGACTTCAGACCAGGTTTTTGTTGGTCAATGGCGCGATCACATCCCGCTGCCTCAAGATAGCAATACGCCAAGAATGCACCTGAACACACCTCCCTGTAAGACCAGCACGCCCATGGGCGCACAGATGAGCGCAGGTGCATTTGCTATTTTAACAACGTGGGCGCTGGACGGGAAATTGACAACTGCGTCGGTCTTAAACTGGCAAAGACGTCGGGCTTTGCACTACGCCAGGTGCAAGATAGGGCCTAAAGTCTCCCTCTGTATGAATCTCCTTACAATGTTGCCCCCTCTGGGATAGGGAGAGACTCTTTTAATACCAATAAACCAGAGAAATACTGCTCACAGTTAAATGCAGGGCCTGTATGATATGGAGTTTTATTCCTGTCTTTATTCAAGAGTGCTTTATTTCAATTTGAGAGCATTTCTCATTGATTTTACCTTCAGATTTTGTAATACTTTCCCTCAAAACGTTGCTCTCACACTCAAAAAGTCACTGCTCGCGCTTGGACTTGCTCTGCTTCTGCTCAGACTTTCTGCTTGGACTCAGATATGTGGTTGCTTGGACAGATTTCCTGCTCTCAGCTTTTGCCCTTCTCCTCGCACTCTGGCTGCTTCTGTGCACTTGCAAATCTTCTCCTCTCGGATTTCTCCTGCGCTCTCGGATTAGTTTTTGTTTTGTTCACCAACCAATAGAATGCCAGGTGTAGTGTTGACCAATGAAATGATCCCTGCCCCGTGGAGGGTGCGTTCCCGTTACGTTAAAGAGTCCCCTGTGGGCGGCTACTCTGTAACCGAGTTTATTTACCCCCCGCCGTCCAATCCTTTATGATAAGTAGCTACATATGACAACAGTGTGCACAGAATGGTCAACGCACTTCCACCTGCATCCACCAGGAAACGGGAGAAAGGTTTGACGTGGGACATATCGAGTTACGTCCACAACTACGAGGGTGAGTAACATATAAATTAAGCACATAGCATATGGCGCTAGCATATAGCCTAGCTTAATGTCCGTAAACAAATGTTGGACAGTATGAGTGTATTTAATGACCCCACTTTGTATTTTTTTTTTTCTCGTTTGGTTAACCACGTTCCTGTGGATTTGGCTAATTTCAGACATGCTAGAGCCAATAGTAAAACCTAAACCGTAACATAACTAATAGAACAAAAGAAACTGGATTGTTTGCGTTTTTGCATCACTGTTGTCTGGGGTGAAGTTAGTTTAGTCGGTTTTCGCGGGCGTTACCTTCAACAGAGCTCATTTAGGCAGACGTTTCACATTAAACTAATTTCACCCCGGCTCACTGTTATGTGTTTTTCAGATATTGCTCTAAATACTTATAACATTTAGTATGAAATCGGTCTGTATTAAAAAGTACAATTTCACTAGTATAATACACCACTATTTAAAATGGCAGTTATTTATTTTGTACCGTGATGAAATCAATGCAAAGTAAACTGTACAGAAAATAACTATTTTATTTCTGTTTCTCTTCTTCCATGTGGGACGGCAGTACCCCCTGTTGAGCTAAAACACAGCTGCACTGTGTGCTTGGACCAGTGCTGTACAGCCACTGTGTTGTTCCAGTCAGCACATGACTCCCTCACCTGTGTGCAAAGGGCAGGCAGCAGTGGCACGAACCAAGATCTTTGACAAGTCTGATAATAATGTAATTCTTTATACTACAACTACACACACACTCAAGTTACATACACTTATCATTTCTTTATCTTGCATAAATTCACAGGGTGTACAACCAGGCCCGGGAGAGAGAATCACTGATGTCCACAAAACGAAAGCAGAGAAGGTAAGGTAAGAGATTAGTAATTGGAAGAGCCACATATTGCATGTTGTTTATGGTCTCATTTATGTTATTTATTGATTATTATATTGTGCACTTATATTGTAGGTGGTGGGCGTTTTCATCGCGGTTTGAGCGGAAGTGATAACATTATATGGTGAGCCTGGGAGCGAACACTTTCTGTTGACCGCCGCACGTATTTCGACTCACAAAGTAACTTTACATTTGGTAACTGCAGTACTAGTTGTATTTTACGTGTGGAGGAATAAATCATTGCGATACAATCTCGAGCGTGTCACAGTGTGTCCGTGCATCTCTGTGTTCAGTCCCTCGCGGCAGCACTTTGTTGAACCGCTTACAGCCGCAACAGTTATGATGTTAAAAGAAACTATGTACACCTAATAGCTTATGTGTTGATGTCTATGAATTTGTCTTAAATAGGGAGCACACTATACAAAGACAACAGTGGAGAGTTGCTGGAGATCTGCAAGGACTTCACCCCTGTTTCTGCACCATCACCTGCATAATCCAAGTGACAAAAGAGAGAACAGACCATTGTTTCCTCTGCTTACATGAATAGGTGCCTGTAATGTCTGCCGACATATACAATCATTCAATAAATGTTGATAAGAATCACTGATATTTCTTAAATCATTGTCGTTTTTTCAGAGCAATATGATACATATCATTAAAGCCATGTTCATATTTGTTTTTACAAACTAAATCCCTGATCAAGACAAATAGGTTTTTCATGCCCTGTAACCTTTATAAAAACAAAAGTACAATTAAATTTACCAGAGCTGAGACTTGCAGGTTGTTAAATGGCTTTAATTACCTTGTCAAAACAATGATTAATTCATAACAAACTGCACAATATTTAACACAAAACCTAAAAGGCGTATGGTTCATACTCCTGTGAAGCAGTACACTTTGCCTGTAGGATTTACTGTAGCAGGAACATTGATATTGGCAAACAGATGACCCAGATACAGGTGACCTTCAACTACCCGGATGTCTGTCACAGTAACTTGAAATTGAATTTTGAGAACTAAATATGAATTGTGAGAACTGAATGTGAAGTTATATAGAGAGTTGAATTTTCAGCGAGGATCACATTTTATTGGACTTCAGTTCCAAACGGCTAAATTCAATTTCAAATTATACTATTCAGATTCAGTTTTTCAATGCGGTGATTCAAGTTTAGCAATTCAAATATAAATGATCCAAATTCAGTTTCTGGTGGCACATATTTCAGCCCGTATGCTGCGTCTATCATGGCATACTGTTGTGTAGGGCTGATCGATGTGGGGGGGGGACTAATTGTGATTTTTCTGCCAGATATTGCGGTCACGAATCGAGTTGCGTTTTCGTTTTAGTTACATATTGCACCTTCTACGCTCATGTTAAATAAAGTAAATGAAAAATCCACTGAAAAGAGGACATTTCTGTAAACAATCTGTGATATGTAACATTATTCCAGCATTTATCTTGTGAAAGAACAGTAAATATAATAAAAGAGGAATAAAAAAATGTTAAATCAAATGTTACACCAAACATTCGACTAAATACTACACATTTGATTAATCGCGGTCTTCACGATTAGCTACTCACGTTCTTTCCATTCTTGATATTGATTTGAAAACGATGAATCGTTCAGCCCTACTGTTGTGTACCAGCCTGTAACTCCTACCAAAGACCAGAAAATTGTGGTGGCTCGTCTTTCCATCGGTTTCCGAGAAATGCGGACACTCGCCTCCAGTGGATCGCCGAGATAAAGAGAGACGTTGGACCGTATTCTCAGGTAGACTATTAGCAACGGGCTATCTAAGCTAGCAACTACATTAGCTAACACAACGTAGCTTACTGTGATAATAACATCCGCGCAACTTGTCACTGGAACATACTGTACATTTTTTGTCTGCAAACCAAATGAATAATTTGTTCATACTATAGCCTAGTCCATAAAACATGACATATTTTCTTGTTTGCAAGGGTGGGGAGGGGCCCATAAAGAGTGCCTAAGTAGCCTACAGGTTCTGGAATTTGGTGCTATGCTCCTGCTTGTTTGTATATCAGTGCTTTATGGGGATTTCCATATTGTGTCACCTTTTGATAAATGTTCAAGCACAGTTTGTGTGGTGCAGAGAAAATGTCATCACTTAAATACCATTATAGGCTACATATTGGGTTTTAAGGAAATCAGAGCAGCCAATGTCAACAACACAAGGCTTAACTTGGCCCGAAAATAACTCAATAAATCAATAGTCTCAGCCAGATGTCCCCTCACTTGGCTCTGAGCCAAGAAGCAAAACCATATCTGATATTTCATTTAAATATGACTGTGAATTTGAATTTTTTTATTCAAATGAATCCCAATTGATAGAACAATGACATCCAGTCGCTTCTTGTAAAGTTTAAGACAGCAATTAACAACAAAAAGTATATATTTTTCTTCACAAAAGCCATATCGCTACTGTCAGCCCAGTCCAGGCTACTGAAATATGAATACAATAACAGCTTTCAGTTTTACAGACAACATATGAGTAGGACGATACAATACAGCCACAGGAGACCATGCTGAGCTAAAAATGAGCTAGGAGGAGTAGCCTAGGATATCATTTTTAGAATCATTTGAATAGCCTAACGTTATACAATTAGTATTCACACTCCGATACAGTAGGTGGCGGTATCGGTAGGCTCTTTTCTTCTTTTTTAAGAAGAAGAATCATTCAGGTTCATGCAACTTCAAGCAGCTGATTGATTATCCAAACAAGTCATGGCGGAGCTAGGCGCAGAAGGATCCGCAAAACCTCTGCTGACCGCGGCGGAGAAACAACTCCTCCGCCGACGACGGGAGCTCGACTACTGGAAGCAAAACGCATCGCGGATCCGCAGCCGGAACCTGCTGACCGGCCTGGCTATCGGAACGTTTGTGGTCGGCTTGTGTATCCTTCGCTGCACTTTCTGGTCAGATAGATAGCATATAAGCTAACTAATTGACGTAACACAAAATATATGAACTGTGTCCTTCATTCAGCGGCTCAAATGATATTAGAAAAATGTTAAAATAATTTCTCTTAGCTGTACTTAAACTACGTCATGTTATGTCTAACGTTACTGGATGGTCAAGGGAGTTGAGAAAGCATTGGTATTTCATGCTAACTGTAACTCACTCAAAAGATATAACGTTTGTGACGTACATGTATTATAGTAGTATGTATTAATACTGAAAAGCACCCGTTACTCGCCGAAGCAAAGAAAAGGAAATGGAGAATAAAGTCCTCTCAAAAACAACAAAGTTAAATGAGTTCATTCTATAACAGGGCAGATTTGTGAAGTTTTCATCAAACACCAGGAATGTAACTTTTCTCAGCTTGCCCTGTATATTGGAACAAAATGAAATCTATAATCAATTATTTTTCTGTAGTTATTTTTGGAATTGAGTCAATTAAATGTTTAATGTGGTCCAATCTAAACGTCAAATTCACGTCTTTGCATTATAACTTTTTGTCACCAGAGGGTGCCGGAGTATAGCCCCTGCCCATAATAATATACAGAGAATAATAAACCCTTATGCTGTGTAAAATCTTGTAAAAACCAAGCACCTTGTAGAACTGTGATTTGAATATTGATTCAAAAACAGCATTGCTTTGCTCTTACTTTTTTTTTACTTTAATATGAACAGCTGAAATTGAAAGGGTGACGTGATATCTGCCAAAGCAGTTTGATTTTGAAGGATGGTTTTACTCAATATATTTTTCTTACTGTCAACAAATCCCATGAAATGACCGACACATAAAACAACTGAAAGGAAATAATTTCCAACATTTTTTACCCCGAAGAAATTAAACATTGAATTGAGTATAAAAGGCAGCACTAAAAAAAAAAAAAAAAAAAAAAGAGTGACAGTTACATTTTAAAGTGTAGTTTTGTACTTTCTCTCAACTAACTCAAAAAAATCTCTCGAGTGTCCTTATCGATATGTCGCAGCCTTTCCCGATGTCCTTATCGCGCCAGTAGATATTGCGATGATAAACATACTGTATATTGTGAAGCCCTAGTTGCTATCAGCCAGCTGCATCCTCAGCTACCGAAATATTTTTTGGTGAAATGTCCTCTGCGTATTGCATCTGCGTCCACATGTCCAGCTCAGGCACCGATATCATTCAAGCCCTGTGGCAGTTTGTTTAAGAATATTAATACACATTTTAATTTTTTGGCTCTCCAGAAAAAAAAAATCAAGATACTGTACATGCAACCTGATCTCACAGAATTCCGTGAAATGAACACAGCCCCTTAACTCAAAATCTGTGGCAGTTTCACGGAATTGCAAAAGAATCCGTGATGGGCCCACGGAAGAATTCCGTGAAATGAACACGGATTGCCGAAAATTCCGTGATGGGCCTACGGAAGAATTCCGTGAAATGAACACGGATCGCCGAAAATTCTGTGATGGGCCCACGGAAGAATTCCGTAAAATAAACACGGCCCCTTAAGTTAAGGAAAAAGTCATGGGTGGGCTTACGGTTCCGTGACCTGCGAGAAGAACGGGACGGTTGGGTTTAGGAAAAGAAGAAAGCGACTTTAGGAAATGTGACATGCGGGACACGAACCCCGGTCTCCTGGGTAAAAGTCCTGTGTTTGACCCATCCACCACCCCAACCAACCTCCTTACGCGGAATTTCGGCCTTACATACTACTCGCTACCGAAGTCACTCTTAATGCTACGTCATGTTCTCATTGACTTTACATTGGCTTTGTTTTCCGTGGTGGCCACATGGAATTTTCACACATTCCGTGCCACCACCACGTAATGCGCTGTTAACAGTTCGTGATCATTTCACGGAATTCTGTGAGACCAGGCTGGTACATGGCTGTTTTCAAAGTGTTATCGTGCTTTCCTTTGACCTACACTTGTCCAGTCAGCTACACCATCCTGTCCGTCAAACAGGAGAGAATCATGGACGAGCTGGATGAAGAAGCCAAGGTCCACATCATCAGAGGGCCGCGGACCGGCGCCAACTCCTGATGGCACCGACAATGAACTGTCCTGGACTTACCGTAGAGTAGATGCATAGACTGTATGGTGACATCGCACTGGCATGTGATGAGGCATGTCTGCTGAGCTTCTCACACTAAAGACACATTTCCATTTAATTTCAACTTGATTTTTGTTGTTGTTGGGGGATTTCCATTTGGAGAAAGCTGTGGATAGTGGGGCCGGGACAATATGCGTTTGTCCCGATTCCATTCTTTCACGATACATGGGTGCAGATTTGATTTGTATTGCAATTTTCATGTATTGCGATTTCAATAGTATTGAGTGTTGCGGTTTTCTTTTCCTTCTTTAACAAAAAGAAAAGTTGAATAATACACCTCTAGAGACAACATATCATGACACATAATCGTTTTCTAAGAAGAATGCACGTCACATGTCAGTCAGTTTGACATTTATTTTATTTATAAAGAAAAACATAACATGGATTCTCTGCATTTTCCTCTTTCCGTCAGTTTCGCTGGAAACAGATAAGATGTAGTCGGCGTCAGCGGTACCGTATAAACAGAAAATACTTAGGTGAATCATTAGTAAAAAAAATTAATATTGATTGTGGGGAAAATTAATTTTAAAAATCGTCACAAAAACAATCACGAGATATATGATTTTCTATTCCCCCCGACCACCCCTAGTGGATAGTATCTGGTACCACCTCAGTTGACGTTCCAAGCGAGCAGACAGTGTGAAACACTGCAGAACGTTGATTGGTCAAAGAGACACGGGACATCCTCCACAACCCCGCCATTTTTAAATAGCCAAGCTAACGTCAATAGCGACCACAATTTCTTGAGTAACTCGGCCCAGATTTTTAAATATTTTTAATAAATGGCAGCCTGCAAAACACGCCGGGGTCAATTGACGAAGTGCAGACGTTCCTCTGTTTGGTTTCCGATGAAAGGATCCAGGATCTCAAAGAAAACAAAATTTGAGAAAAACACCTGGTACCAAAAGTGAGTCGGGTCGAGCTGAACCATGCTGTAGAATCGAGGCATTACATACAACCTGCCACTCCAGTGTATATATAAGGAAATTACAAATGTTTTCATTGCTTCTTTTCTGTTTGGAAATACACATACATAAAAAAAATCTATTGTCGAAATTATTGCTCTGAACTATTTTCTGGATTAATATAAACCTAGTTTGAGTAAAGCGTTGCCTCGACATATTGCGGAAGGTCCATCATTTCCTAATAAATTCACTTTAACTTAAAAAATATGTACAATGGCACTAATTATAGCGAAAATAGAGACATTGTTGATTTGGTCCATTTCCAATGAATTCATTCAAATGAACTGCTAGGGTAGCCTTTAAAGTCATTTAGGTAGTGCACAGCAGATCTGCAGAACATGCACACGTGTGAAATGTGTCTACAGGCAAGCATTTCATATATAATGGCAATACAGTTTGTTACTGAAAAGAACTTTGCACCAAACATTTACAATTTACAAATCTTGCAATTCAATGGCATCTCTCATGTCAGCAGTACAGTACAGTATGTACCTGGTACAACAGCCTCTTACAAATATACAGTACATGGCTCAATTCTTGATTGAACAAATTGATACCTAATCCATTAAGCAACTCTTGTGTTGTCTTCCTTTTTGTTTTCCTGAGTCAACATTTTTTTTACCACGTTTTTGAAGCTTTTTTCGACATTTTTGTCACTTTTTCCGACGTTTTGTCACTTTTCAGGAGTTCTTTGTCGATTTTTTTAATTTATTTATTATTTTTTTTCCTGCGCTTTTCAATATTTTGATTGTTTTTTCCGACTTTTTTGTCACTTTTTTTCAACGTTCTTTTATCAATTCTTTTCTTCAAATGAAAATGAAAATTGAATAAAACACCTACATTCAATGAAAGTAGTGAACCATCCATGTTATTTTTTTTTTTTATTTGGTTGAAAGAAACCCACATTTCTGATATAGAAACTTTTTGAAATAAATGTGTCAAATTTGACCCGAGGACAACAGGAGGGTTAAATCATATCTGGTCTTCAGATTAATTCTCACCAATGGTCTCTGTGGTGGAAATAACAGCGAAACCTTTTCAAACATTTGAAGTGTTACTACTTTTTGGCAGAGTATATGTGTGGTGTGATGGAAGGAAGACTAATTGTTAAAATTAGAAATAAATATTATTGTGAGAAAAACAAAAGTATCTACTCGTTCATCTATATGTTCTAATTGACTGGAATTGCGGCACACTGATAATGGAATCGAATGAATCTGCATATTTATGAATGCTGACAGAAGGAATCCCAAATGTATTTAGTAATTTTTTTATGTATGAATGACTAGCCAACAGCTGTGATGCCAGCTTGGTTTGAGCAGATAGTCCCTGTCAAACATTGTATTTTTGTACTTCTGCTGCATTCCAGTCAAAGTTGGAGGTCGGGATTTACCAATTTAAAATGTCCAAAATCCGACCTACAAACATTCCAGGTGTGCAACGCCAAACAAATAAAAAAACATGGCGGACCGCAACAAACTGATGTTTCATTGTCAAGTGCAACGCCACAACATTACACTAATAAACTCTCAGCAGCGCAGCCAACCTTACAGAGGCTTTATAAACCATAGATAGAAATGAAACAGAGGAGGAAAAATGGAAGATAAAAAAAAAAATAAAATATATTACACCAATATACATTTTATTTTACGGCACGTTTACTTGTAAATGTATCCAAATATTCCAAAAATATTATTTTACTTAAATACAGGCAAATATACTTTACATTGGCTTTTGTCATTCTCTTTTAGTTGGAAGTTTAACATTTACAAAATGCACTTTCATGGGTGTGATCAAGCAACTCCTCCTTAATGAAGCTGGGGTTGATGGATTGGATGGATTGGATGGACGTAAAACATTAAACTGCATTTATAGAGTAAGTAGTCTAGTCAAGGTGAGTGTATGATTGAAAAGACATTTGTTAATCAAATACAAGTACACACATTTGAATGTGTGAGTGTGTTAGAACCAACATTCAAACCTGTGTTGTGGGCACGTATATCTGGTACATTTTAGTTTAAAAACTCAATTCCAGTCACTCAATAGTTCGAGAATAATAAAATGGAATACAATTGTTAATATGTTGTAAATAATAACCAGTGCTTATCCGCACACTCCGCTTCAGAGAGCCCATTCCAATAAACATAATTTCACACACCTGTGCCAATTGGTGAACACATTTAATGCAAAATTAGTGAGTACAGAGGATATCATGAACAAAAAAAATGCAAAGCTCAATAAGTTATATTTTTCATTTGTAATAGTGGTGTGAGTTCTTGTTTTTGCCTAGCCTGGTCCTACCAGACTCTGGTACAGTTCATTTGTACAGAGAGTCTGGCCTCTCTCCATTGACAAGTGTTAACTTCCTTGAAGGCGGGTACTCTGTTGAAGTTTAAAACTATTGGATCTGCCATAACCAATCGCTAATGTTTGGTCGTGACGTCGGCTTAGCATCGCTAGCGTTCGCCTTAGCTAACTCCTTCACCGCTAACGGAGCGAGCTGGAAAATCAAACTTTTCCCGAACCCCGTGGGGTGGAGGGCCACCAACAAAACTCAACAAATATTGTCCTTGCTCGGGCTTTAACTTCTGGATATTCGGCAGCGTCGCCAAAACGGACCGAATGGCTTCGCTCGCATCTTTCTCCGCCACCATCACGGAACTCACCTAAGGTTATCGAACCTCAACGTCATCGTTCCTCAACTCCCTCTGTTCGCTGATTGGACCGGTACAGATCTGACCGGAGAAAACCCGCGAATATATCGCAAACCCAGACGGAGTACTGAAGGGAAATGAAAATTGAACGGAAGTACGTAGGAGGGCGGAGCCAGGCTAATTTTTGCCCAGTGCTTGTTCAAAGGCTCAGCCTGGCCTAGCATACTGCAGAATAAAACAATCTGAAAAAAAACTGTTTCATACTGCATACTACTGATGAACACAGTATACAGTAGCTACTGCATACTGCTTACTGTAGTCATCTGCAGTGTGTAGTAGGCGATTTCGAAAATGGACAATGTAATAGGGAATATTTTAAAATGGGTAATTTCTTTCGTTCTGGTGAACTTCATGCACCAATTTCTGCCTTTTTCTGCATCCGTTTATGATGGAAATGTCTTAATTTATGTAAAGGAAAACACAGGTGACAATTAAAAATATACAGTATATATAATGGGATATTAATGCAGTAAGGCTGTCAGGCATTGCGTATACCTTTTTAAGTATTTATTCTCCTGTAGATCAACTTTTCTCATTTAATGCTATACCTGATGAGTCAACCAACATTTAGGCATTATTTACTCTTCCCTTTCTTTTGTCAATTTGTTCTTTAAATGTGCAAACGATATCGATATTGGTTATGGCAGATCCAATAGTTTTAAACCTCAACAGAGTACCCGCCTTCAAGGAACTTAACACTTGTCAATGGAGAGTGGCCAGACTCTCTGTACAAATGAAATGTACCAGAGTCTGGTAGGACCAGGCTAATGCTTTACATCGTTTGGTTGGTAAAATTCTCTGCAATTCAATCATTAAGTTCATTTTATTTAAATCATAAGCACCAACGCATTATTGATGATCTTAGTGCTCATGCTATTGAAAAAAAAAGGACAAAATGATGACGCTTCCCTACCTGTAGGCTGTCCTAAACGCTCAATCCCCGTCCATTCCTGGTTTATTTATATTCCTCTAGTCCGTAAGTGTCCACAGATAAGAGAAAAGGATAACAAGGGTTTTTCAAAAGAATTAATCCAGGTTATGAATATTGTCCTGTAGAGTCCATGCTAATTGTCTGCTAACTGTCCGCTAACTTCAATTGCCGATCTCGTTCCGTCTGAAATAATATATTTCTCCATGCCCTGCACCGTGTTGCTGGGTATGTTTGTTTTCTTCAGGTTGCTGCCTACACAATGAAACTATCCCCACCTTTTTCTGTTTAGTCTTCAAAAATATTAAAATAGAACAAATATTTAAAGAAAAAAATCTACCTTTCCTATAGTCTGCTGTGCATTACGTTGTTGCTCTGCTGACATGGTAGTATCTCGTTTAGACCGTCTGACAATCACAGAGCCCTGTTTCGGATTCTGATCTTTGGATTAGACGAAGTTTAGAGAAGTGGCTGTACGCCGCTCTTCATCAGAATTGGAAAACTACGGCAGAAATACATGGAGCATGGACGCAGCATGACACGTCAAAGCAGAGCGCGTCCAAGCCGCATTACATCAGTGTCATATTTTGTACAGAATAATGCCCACTGGTTGAAGTTAACGTAACGTTAGCCAAGTTAGCTTACCAAGTCATCTGGTATGTCATTAGAACGAAACCACCTCGTGAGCCTCAGACAGGACACGGCCATTGGTTTGTGGTGTTGCTTTATTTCTGTAATTGGTTGAATTTAGTGTCAAATACAGTTGGAGTATTAATAGACCTAGCGTCACTGTAGGAACAAAAGAAAATACACTTTTTCATACTTGTATTTTGTGTTGCTACTAGAACGGACATGTTCAACAGGAATGTAATCCCAAATTGGGGAGAAATTAACATCGGGCTCCTAAAGGGCTTTTCAGACAGGGAGCGACACTTCGCTTGCATAGTCGCATGAATGCACAGGGTCTACTACGCTCTTCACGTGAAGGACAACGCTCCGCGATTAAACTGCAGGCGATCAATGCTCGGTAACCATGGGGATTTCTGTGCAGTACTGTATCCCTGCCGTACAACTGAATGAGATCACCTGACTGTGGTATCATATATCCCTAATCACAGGTCGATTTATAACAAACAATGACAATACTAGTCTTTCCTTACCACGGACTGTTATTGTTAATAGCTAAAGTTAGCTAAATTAGCATAGTCATAATTACTGACGTTACCCGATAAATCCAGTCTTGTGCTGTTGCTCTGACAAGCAAAAGCCCGGCTGTCAATGTCCTGATAACTGTTAAGAAAATTGTTTTATATTTTAGGGAACTCAGAAACAGAAAAATCAGCCTCTTGTTCATTGATTTGCACGGTGCGTCGCTTGCGTAGGGAAAAGTTCAACACAATACAGCTCTTGCGGCAGGCGGGCGTGTGACGAACCTGGGATTCATGGCAGGATCAGGATCAAAAAATAATTTGTCTCTTCCCGTTCACTACCATACTTTTTTTCCCCCGAATTAATGTCGAATGAGGTCCACCGGGAAGGGGAGGGACTTTGCCTCTCTATATAGAAAACCGGCTCGGTATGACATCATACAGAGCCGAGAGTAGTTAAAACTGTTGAAACCGGAGCATTCAGAACAGTGGGAAATCTGAGGTTTTGGCTCACAGGGATTTATATCATATAAAATACATTAACCTCATTATTTGAAGTTTTGTCCATGTTCACTATGAACATCAGACCTGTAAAAATTATAGATATGACAGAAAATACAGAAAAGCATAATAGGTTTCCTTTAATGAAAATGTTACAGTAACATCTAACTACAACAATGACTTCATTATATATTTGAACTTATTTGGAGAATAGGCAACTTTGATGACTGGGGTGGAGAATTAAATCAAATAAGATAAAAAAGATTAGACTAACAAATTATAGTTTCCATGGCCTCTGCTTAACCTTCCCCCCCTCTCTCAGTGTGTGTGTGTGTGTGTGTTGCTGTGATTACTCAAGCAGAGTCAGGTGTGTCGGTACTGAGTGGAGCTTCACCAGCTGACTCCCATTCTACAATCAAGCGTTCCTTTCTCCTTGTTTGCAGATGATGGAACCGTTTGGAGAAAAAAAAGGGCAGAAACACGTAACAGAGAAATTACAAGAGGCGTTAAATAAAATAATGGACTGGGGAAGGTAACTAGCTGGGGGTGAAAAGTGGGGATTTAAAATCTCAGTGGATAAATCAAAACATGTAATATACATACATGCATGCATATATATATATATATCCATCCATCCATCCATCCATCTTCATCCGCTTATCCGGGGTCGGGTCGCGGGGGTAGCAGCTCCAGCAGGGGACCCCAAACTTCCCTTTCCCGGGCCACATTAACCAGCTCCGACTGGGGGATCCCGAGGCGTTCCCAGGCCAGGTTAGAGATATAATCCCTCCACCTAGTCCTGGGTCTCCCCCGAGGCCTCCTCCCAGCTGGACGTGCCTGGAACACCTCCCTAGGGAGGCACCCAGGGGGCATCCTTACCAGATGCCCGAACCACCTCAACTGGCTCCTTTCGACGCAAAGGAGCAGCGGCTCTACTCCGAGCTCCTCACGGATAACTGAGCTTCTCACCCTATCTCTAAGGGAGATGCCAGCTACCCTCCTGAGGAAACCCATTTCGGCCGCTTGTACCCTGGATCTTGTTCTTTCGGTCATGACCCAGCCTTCATGACCATAGGTGAGGGTAGGAACAAAAACTGACCGGTAGATTGAGAGCTTTGCCTTCTGGCTCAGCTCTCTTTTCGTCACAACTAATAAGATATGAAAATTGTTAAAAATGTCCCGTTGTTGGTTGTTGCTCTGTCTGCAAGTTCCGAGTTGGCAGTGGGCGGGACTTATAAGTTCGACCAATCAAGTACACCTAGGAAAAGGGAAAAGACCCTGCTCTGAAGTAGGAGCTAAAAAAGTACACTACTGCGGCCAGAGGAACTTAAAAATCCCCAAATTTTCGGAACGCGACAGTTCTAATAACTGTAAAAATCCCTCCGGTTGGAAAGCCCCTGTTGAGGGAAATTCTTTTGTTTTCCTCTCGATCTGCTCATGTTGTCGGTGGAAATGAATATTAATCAGGGGCGTTTTACTGACTATTTATAAGTAGTCTTGCATTGCCGGACCTTCCTCCACAGCGCTGCACAGGAGGGTCTGGCTAGTCCACAGAGCATTCTGGGATGGGAGAAAAACCAATCACAATCGTCTGGGCGGTGTTAAACACCGAGCGGAGCCACGGTTCCGTTGCTAAATAGCCTCGGGAAGGAACTTGTTTTGGTGGAACGTGTGTACGTTCAAAAGTTGTTTTAGTCGTGCAACAGAAAACTCAGATTGGACAGATAGTCTAGCTAGCTGTCTGGATTTACCCTGCAGAGATCTGAGGAGCAGTTAACCACAGTCCTCAGAAATCCACCGGAGGTTAGAACGCGGACAGGTAACGGACATCCGGCCAAAATGAGGGACATCCGGCGGAATTTCCGGCGGCAACGGAACAATCCCGGAAGAGGAACGTCGTGGATATAGACTAATTTATAGGCAACTATGGGCGTGAGATGAAGCAGCAAAAGCTACGCCACATTTAGAGTCGATTGTGATTTATAAAGGGAAACTGGCGTAGGAGGTGCGTGCACATGGTTTTATAAATATATATAATATTAGCATATAAATCATATAAATTTGCATATAAATCAGCAAATCTGCTGTTGTAGAAATGAGGACCCAGGTATTCCATTGGTTTCCAAGTGTGCTGTATAACAACAAATACCATGATGTAAGGCCTACAAGGACTAAAGACCAAACACCAGGATATGCTAAGCTCTGCTTTGCATGGATGCTGGAACGGGACTCAGCTGGGAGTCAGGAAGAGACCGAGACAGAGAGGATGTCGTGCAACCTTGTGAATGTCATGGGTGGCAGGATTTCTCTTCAAATCAGCTAGGTTTTGCACATCGCTCCGACTGGTCAAGTCAGAATCTATCTGGGCTGTGATTGGTGCAGTCAGTCTGTGAAATGAGTATTTAATGGACTCGACTGTGAAACATCAGTACCCGGAAAACCCAGAGATTCAAAGCTGGCTTCCCTGCTGCCATCGTCTGAGGTGAGTGCTGCTGTAGAAACCGAAAATATACTCAAAAGCAACCCTTTTGAAAGGGAATGTTGTAGTGACTCATTATAATCCAAAGACCTCATTATTAACAGTTTAATAGGGAATATGTCTTTGGTACAAAGTAGTTCAAGTTAAATGAGCTTCTGTCAAGTAAAAAGAATTATAAAAAGTCCATCTTTACAAGCCAGCCCCATCAGTTGATTAACATTTTGTTGTTGCATATTTCATCTAACGAAATGTTAAAAATAAAAATAAATCCGCGTGGTATGTGACTGCAGGTTTATGGAATCCTTCCTGTGGATAACATGATGAGGAAAATCTGCATTCTAGTGGCCCTGTTGCTGCTCTTTCCTGCTCCTGGGGTGTCAAACCTGAGACCTAGCAACTTCATACAAATGAATTACATTTCCTTGTCGCCCTGGAAACAGGCACAGGCCTTCTGCAGAAGTCAGAACTTAGACCTGGTCACCATCAACAGTGAAAAAGAGAATCAGAGCTTTTTATATGGCCAGGGATGGATCGGTCTGAACCGAGAGAATTCAACCTCTAAGTGGAAATGGTCCAGAAGAGGCGAGATAGCCGACTTCACCAACTGGAATATCGGTAAGCAGGGCTAGAACGTAATAGGGGTGGGGAGTACGGTGTTCATTTTAGGACATCCTCAGATCTCAGACTCAGGTGTCAGACTCAAACGAAACGGCCTCAGAGTCGGAAAAACCTCTCTCATCCTCAGAAATAAAGTCGTCAGAAAAACCTCTGTCAGCCTCAGAAAAAACCTTTTCAGAAAGCAAGTTGTCAGAGGTAACGTTGCCCAGATGAGGGAGCTGTTGACTAGCTCTCTGAATTAGCTAAAGTAGCTAGCAGCTTTTACAGTGAATACACGGCAGTGAAGGAAAGAAATCCAAACTTCATATCAATATTTTGTAAAGCTTACTGAGGTCATATGATCCAACAACTTTTTTTTGTTTGTACATTCAGATATGGAAAACATGTATTGTTTAATATTGGAAACCAGCTCCAAAAAGCTTGGCTTCTTTTTCAAAAACGTTGACTTTGAAATTTGGTTCAAATAATTATTAAATGTATCGCATAATACTCTGAATAAAACTTTCTATCATATTGAGTGAATCCAAACAATACATTTTCCCAAAGTAATGTGAATTACTGAGGAGGGTAAATATGAACAGCAATAAAATGTGACAATAAATGTACCAGTGTTTCATTTAGTTCTCCACTAAAAGTACAGCTGATATCAATGTCTTTTTTCATTTTCTGCAGGTAATGGTTAGTTGGGTAAAATCTGTGGAACATTTTGAAAGAGATCTCTTTAACTTTGTTGGTTAAAAAAAAACTTGTGTGGCAACACAAGCCAAACCTTTTCCCAACAAGTCTCTTCAACATATCAAGACCAGGACGATAAAGCAGCGGGTGTACTCTTAACGTCTTGTTGAAAGAAGACGTGACGAGTTGCCTTATTCTTTATTTATTTTTATTTATTTTGGTCTTGCCAATATACCAAGAAACTTTGGAGCAGATTGTCACATTGTATTACTGTTCATATTTACCCTCCTCAGTAATTCACATTACTTTGGGAAAATGTATTGTTTGGATTCACTCAATATGATAGAAAGTTTTATTCAGAGTGTTATGCGATACATTTAATAATTATTTGAACCAAATTTTATTTACACAAGTCAACGTTTTTGAAAAAGAAGCCAAGCTTTTTGGAGCTGGTTTCCAATATTAAACAATACATGTTTTCCATATCTGAACGTACAAACAAAAAAAATTGTTGGATCATATGACCTCAGTAAGCTTTACAAAATTTTTGTTATGTTTTGTTTTTCCTTTAGTAACCCCCTGGCTCGTTTATGAACATAGACTGTTGTTTTCTGCTATATATCCACTCCTTTCAATAAAGCTTGATTAAAAAAAAGAAAGGAAAAAATCACGAACTTCCGTGTATTCACTGTAAAAGCTGCTAGCTACTTTAGCTAATTCAGAGAGCTAGTCAACAGCTCCCTTATCCCTTATAACAGCTAACGTTACCTCTGACAACTTGCTTTCTGAAAAAGGTTTTTTCTGAGGCTGACAGAGGTTTTTCTGACCACTTTATTTCTGAGGATGACAGAGGTTTTTCCGACTCTGAGGCCGTTTCGTTTGAGTCTGACACCTGAGTCTGAGATCTGAGGATGTCCTAAAATGAACACCGTAGGGGAGTAAAATCGAAAATCCTATGTATCGTGATTTTTTTGGGTCATGATTTCAGAACCGATTCTTTTTTTCTTAGAATCGTGATTTTTTTTTCTTCTTCTTTTTCAAACCAATGATTGACCTAAATCTTTCCCGTTTATACGGTACCGCCGTCGGCGACTACATCGTCTCCGTTTCCAGCTAAACGGAGCGAAAGCAGAAAATGCAGAAAATCCATCTGATGTTCTTTGTCACAACTGAAATAAATGTCAGACTGACTGACATGTGATGTGCATCCTTCTTAGAAATGCCTCATGATCTGTTGTCTCTAGAAGTGTATTATACAACTTTTGTTTTTGTTAAAGAAGGAAAAGAAAATCGCAACACTCGATACTATTGAATCGCAATGATTGAAAATCGCGATACAAATCCAAATGGCAGCCATGTATCGTGAAAGAATC